>NW_023397307.1:775402-987378 GCF_011125445.2 Fundulus heteroclitus
TGTGGCATGTCTGTTCTCTGATAACATAACATATACAGTATAAATCAAGCAGAGCACTATGGTGATAGCCATACTGCTCCACTTGTGAAAGTAAAATCTGTTGTGCCCTTTCTGGCATTAACACAACAATTCTTATTGCCACATTGCCAGACAGGACACTATAAAAAAAAGATTGTTTTATTTAATCAATAATGGTTGGGCTTCAATTACGCCGAGTTGCCACTTTATTGCGAGGCATTACAGAGGGTCAGGCTCGGTCCAGCATTATCAAGCAAAGTGGCATTATGATACTTATGCAACACTGTCGCTAGATTGCGCCACTTCTGTTTAGATCTGTTAATCGTCCCCGAGAGCAGATTAGTTTTTTCACTCAAAAAGGACTATCAAAACATTATCAAGATGGAGGCTTGGTGTATATAAACTTATTTTATCAAGATTAAACGGTTTTTGGTCTTTTCTATAGGCATATTACATCGCTATATACCTTTAATCAACATTTTCTAAACATACTAGCACTGTAGTTTCATAAAATATAACTCTATTGTTGCCATGCCTTATATGCAAGTTAGAACTTCATGAACTTCTGGTATTTTGCTCATCTTAGGTGCTCTTGAAAACTCTTGATCTGTGGCTGCTCATAGTTTCCTATTTGTCTGTCTTCTCAAACTGTGCACAGAGTGATTCACTCACAGCTACTTTTTCAACACACTCTTGAAATGGGAAAGCATCCTATCTAGGAGTCCTTGTCTAATCTGGTGACTCACACTTGAGCCTGCACCACAGATTTGTTTACCAGATCGATTAGCTTGTCAGTTTAGCCTGGACAAGTTATAAGATGCTTAGTCTTAATTACTCATAACTGTTGCACTTGTTTTTGTAAAATATGACATATTAGAGGTAAATCTGATATTCAGGGCTCTCACTAAGTTGTCCCTATGTTTGTACTATGGAGTACCTCAGGTCTACTGTGTCAGTAGCAGTGTGTGCCCATGTTGCATTTTCATTGTAATGCATTGCAGCCATCTGTAATCTCAAGAAAATTATTATATTGTTTAGTATAATGAAGATTTACTTTCTAAAAACATGTATTTGAGAACTTGTGTCCCCTTTCGTTTCCAAGCTTATACATATGTTTTATTTTAGTTTTGTTTTTTTTACAATTCCTAGGAATATAATATAAGGCAAGGCAAGACAAGTTTATTTGTTTTGCACATTTTAGTACAAGGACAATATACCTTGAGCTGGACTAGCTGAATGTAAATAACTTTGTTACTTTTGAGATTCATCATTGTGTAGCTGCCATATTTTTCTAAATGTCCTACGTGCATATCAACAACACATTAGGTGACTTGTATTATTACTTTTCAAAAAGATGTTTGCGAAATTCAAAGTTATTAACCAGGTGAATCAGCATGCAAGTCACCACCAAGTGTTACAGACCCACCATTAATTGCCTCCCTGATATTCTAGTGTTACTAACAGTTTCTGAAATTAATGTGAATGATAACAAAAAGTTAGATCGGCAATTATCTGTTCACAGATTAGCGTGACTGTCCCCACCACTGCTCAGCTTCTCTGATAACCTAGGTAGCAATGGTGACTATGGCCAGTAGCAGCAGCAATTGATATAGTACCAAGGACAGTAGCATGTAGATTTGAGCTATGCAGTCTAATGCTAACCACCAATAAACAGAAGTTCTCCCTGTATTCTTGATTCTTGCTAAATAAATACATGTAAAATAAATAAATATTAAATACAGTTGAAACATTGAAGGATAACAAATAAATCAGGTAAATATTACAAAAGTGAATCAATGTTGTATAATTTAGTTGCTGCTTACATTGATTTACTGTTTTGCTGTGCATTTCATTGTTTGCTCATTTATTTAATCTGTAATTATTTTTAAATCTTTCATCATTGGTCCGCTGCCATGCACCTGCCTGTTTTATGATCCATTCCTTTTGCCTCAAAGGTTGGAACTCACGAGTTGCAGATTACATAATCTTCTCCTTTTTGCGTTCCAGTTTCCCTCTTTTCAGGAGGTAGGCAAAAACATGGACGCTCACACTTTTTAAAGCAATAACATTGAAAATAACTGTTCTAGGCGGTATTTTGTGCAAACAAACAGAGCAGAAATATCCCGTGAAATATCCCACTGAAAGGCAGCACCTGTGCGACTGACTAAATGTTACATAAATAATAGAGAGCTGCTGCAAACAGTCAAAGTATGAGGTTTTGCTCGATGTTGCTGCAAGTAGCAGCTATCATGAATGCCGATGTCAGGTACCATCATGTGGCACTGACTTTATGAGTCATAATACCAACTTTAGGGGCCAATTCTTTTTCCGACCTGGAGGTCAAGTATTCCAACTACCAGGGATTAATAGAACGCACTATACATTTTTTGTTTGTTTGTTTGTAAGGGGGGGGTGGAGTCTGGCAGTTTTCCACAATCTGCTCTGCTCCACCCACATTGTTTGTGTGCCATGTGTGAGCTTCAGTCCGGTGTTTGTGTGCACCGCCTGCCCTGCATGTTTTGGATCCTTTGCTCACTCTGCCCTCGCTGGATTTCTCATTGGCCTTCTGATTCTGGACTGTTTTCAATTTTTCATTCAAGCCTTCCCCTTTTGGAACTGTCTGCCTCTTACTGTTTGTCAGCTGTCTAGACTGACTAGCTCCTGCTCATCCCTAAACTTTAGCCTTCCAGCACCAGGTTTTTGCTCTGTATTTATTTCCTGACATACAACTTTAAACGCAGCACTGTATTTGGTGCGTATATCAGATTCTCTGCTGATCTGAGCATTATGGGCCTCAATAAAAGTCAGAGATGAGGACATGAATATTTGTTTATATTTATAAATCTGGTTTACTCTGTTTGTGATCAGCTTTTCTTTCTTTGACATATATTACATCATCCTTACAGGATTTTCCCAAATATTGTGAGGAGCAACTGGACATTTCAATCCACAAATTGAAGCTTTCATATGAAATTGAAAGAAAACACACAATTATAGATGTAATCATTTTTATTTCAAGTGATTAAAACACACATTTCAACTACTTTCGATCTATATATCTAATAACAAAGAAGTTTCATAGAAGTCAACGGTATCAGTTGTCAGGAGCTCATCTTATTAACCTCTAAATACAAAAAGTTTCTGGACTCCATCATGTAACAACTCATAGTTCCCTTAAGGGGCAGTAAAGCAACATGGCATCTTACTTGTTAAAACAAAAAGATGATCACTGTTCAGTTCACTATTTTATTTCAGAATATTATTAAATTAAAACAGTATGTTATCTATCATTCACAAGTTTTACGTAGGTGAATATCCAGGGTTTTTTTTTTTTTTTTTTTTTTTTTTTTGTCTATTTGAGTTTACAAATCTTAGCACTTGAATTTAAAGCCAACCAAAGTCCAGCATGTAGCGGTTGAGTGAAGGTGGTCTGGACTCTGTAGAGGAGAGTCATGGTTTCAGAGATGCTGTAGAAGGACAGAATACCTGCTCTGTGATCCAGGTACACTCCTACTCTGGAGGAAACAGGACCTGAGATGGGGGTCCAGATGTTGTTGTGAATAAAATTATGTCTGTCAGGGGAACATGTTAATCCCCAAGTTTTGTCAGAACGTCCAAATCCACTTACTTTCCAGTTCACTCCTCTGCCAATGTTCTTGTATGCGACTGCTACAGAAGCTTTCCCTGTCTTCTCCACCTCCCAGTAACAACGTCCAGTCAGACTCTCTCTACTCAGGACTTGATGGCACTTAGTAAATCTGTCTGGAATACTAGAATAAGACTGAGGTTGATCCATCCTTGTCACCTTCCTGTTCCCCTCTGATAGTAACAGCTCACTGTGTACTGTGTTTGGATCCAGTGTGATTTCACATGAATATCTCAAGAATCCAGCTCTGCTCTTTGGTTCTGGTTCTGACAGTGAAACATCCACCTCAGTGAGTCTCAGTGAGATGTTTGTCCATGCGTCTCTCAGGATGTCCTGTAGTTGATCTCTGAGCTCTGACACAGCTGCTGTCACATCCTCAAAGCACGGAGGTAAGATATTGATGCTTGATGAGTGTGTAGACTCACTGAGTGCTGACAGTGAGGGGTAGTTGTGGAGAAACTGGTTGTGATCATCTGTGTCTGAGAGCTGCTTCAGCTCAGCGTCTTTCCTCTTCAGCTCAGTGATCTCCTGCTCCAGCTTCTCCTGAAGCTCTTTGACTCGACTCCCTTCAGTTTCCTGCTGGGATCTGATCTGCTGCTTCACATCAGAGCTTCTTTTCTGGATGAGACGGATCAGCTGAGTGAAGATCTTCTCACTGTCCTCCACTGTTTTATCAGCAGAGTGCTTGATGGCCTCCAGCTCCTGTTGAAGCAGCTTCACATCTTTCTCTCTGTCCTGGATTCTCTGCTGGATGTTTTTTCGTATCACTTCCAGCTCTCTCTGCCTCTCAGTCCTTTCTGCTGCAGCTAAGACTGTGTCGGGGCCTCTGTGTTCGTTATGTTCTTTCAGTTTTCTTCCAGAGCTGAAATCACAGGCCACATCTTCAGGTCCGGCATAGCAGAGATCAGCAGGAGCAGCTTGGAGTCCAGTCTTCTTCAGCTGCTCCACTAAAGCTGCTAACATGGTGTTTTTCTTCAGAACGGGTCTCGGTATGAAGGTCTCCCTGCACTGAGGGCAGCTGTGGATTCCTTTGTGATCCTCTTCATCCCAGAAGTTTTTAATACACTTCATACAGTAGCTGTGTCCACAGGGAATAGTCACCGGATCCTTCATTAGATCCAGACAGATCGAACAGGACAAGGTTTCTCGGTCCAGCTGGTTCTGCTCCATTTCTCCTCTCGGTCACAGTGACTGTGAGTTTCAAACACCCAGCTCTTTCTAACCTTGTGTTTGTACTGAGGAATGTAGTCTGTCAACTTTTCCACATTTACATGTATTGGTTACACCCATCTTTATCCCTCAGGACTCCAAAGAGATAAAACAAAACTGGAGTTGCTGTTTAGCTGCTGCAACAAAACAAGAAAACCTCTTTCAGAACAGGATCAAATAATACCGGCAGAACAAATCCAATTCAACATTTCTGATCGTGCAATTTCAAATCATACTGATCAACCAAAAAACATTGTTCTTAGATCAATGGTTGTAAAGTGATTTCTTTCCAGAGTTCCAGGGCTCCATACTTGGACAGTCTTTAAAAATACTTATCTTAGCTATTTCCATATCCAAATGTTCACACAAAATGCTGTAATTTATGAATCAGCGGAAAAAAATACAATAAATAAAAATTAAAAAAAAAATTCACACATAGCTGTGACTATTCTTAATGAAGTTATGATTTGTTTCCAAGACTGAGTCTCAAAATTATGTCTTATGAAATACAAAAAAATAATCATTTTTTCAGCTTTATTATTCCTGAGAGGTGAAGAACTTGAGATGATCAATGACTTTAAATATCTTCTTGTTATTTTAGGCTCAACCACATCATTAGAAAAACCACAGAGGAATTCTCAATTGCCATCAAATTTTTAACCCACTTTGCTGTCAGTTAAGGACACCACTGTATGAACCAATATACCATCAGCATTATGCTAGTGTCAAATAAATATCACCTTCAAAACCCCTCCTAAAAAGTTACTTAAAACCAAACAGCATGATAATCTCTGCTAGACTGATATGCTTTTTGAATTTGTACATACGTATGTACATGTGCTTTATACTTTTGTGGCTGTACTTGAGTTTATTATGCCATACCATACCAACTTTATTTATAAAGCACTTTAAACTCCAACAGGACCAAAGTGCGATCTGTGATAAGACGGTTAAGAGAGGCCTTGTTAAATAAGCTAAGGGAAGAGGAGGAGAGTTACAGCTGAAAGCACAGCAAACATCTCTTCTAAGAGTGCAACTTAAAGTTGGGGCGATTTAGAAATCGCTAATGAGCTTGACATTATTATCATAACCACTTTAAAACTTTGGGAAATAGAGTTTAATGAAAATGTTATTTTTTATTCGAAACAGTCATACATTAAAGAGCATCAGTAACAAGTAAAGATGTAAATGTGCTTGAGTTAACGAATATTTCATACATTGTCCCTGAGCGGGGAACAATTAACAAAGGTGAATGTAGTGTGTACATTTAAATCCTTCAGTACCATAAGATAATGGTATAAAGTGCCTGGTGCTAAGTGGGTTTTATTATATAAGAGGCGTGGCTATAACACCTTTGATCTAGCCAGACCACATTATAATTTGATGGAAATTAAAAAGAAAGAATTTAGATAATTGGGCCGCTCCCGCCATCTGAAACAGATCCAAACGCACTATTCACTCAAACTGAAAAAGGGCACACCCCACACATGCATGCAGTAGCATAGTTTCACTTGTACTATTAAAAACACATCCAATCTAATGTACTGTAAAGTGCTAAACACTTGTTGCAATGTAATACAAATCCATACATACAAAATGAACACAGCATACCAACACTTTATATAACAAACAAAGTGCAGAAAAAACAAAGTTGCCTTTTTTTGCACCATTATTTTTGCACTAAAAACATAGTTGAACTTTCTTCTGCACACTTTTTGAAAAACTGTTTTACATTCTTATCACTGCTGCACTCTATATTGTAATTTTATTTTATTTCAATTGAAATCTCATTACATTGTTTCATTACAAATTTTGTTTTGTATGCACTATTTGCAATAAAGTTTGTCTAAGTACAGTATCTCGAAGTCTAACAGTTAATGGCAAATGTCCGTACGTATGTACAAATTCAAAAAGCACATCAGTCTAGGAGTGATTATCATTCTATTTGGTTTTAAGCAAGTTTTAGGAGGGGTTTTGGAGGTGATATTTATTTGAGAATAGCGTAATGCTGATAAGGTATTGTTCCATACAGTGGTGTCCTTAACTGACAGCAAAGTTGGCTCAAAATTTGATGGCAATTGAGATTTCCTCTTGTCATGATTTGTGTACTGAACCCGAACTGAACCACACACAGAGCTTAGTTTGTGAGTTTTATTGAATGATGAGTAGTGGAAGCAGGAGACCAGAGAGACAGAACCAGGCTGGATCAGCAAGCAGTTAATGGCTGGAGCTGACAAGCAAGATGAAACCAGAGCACGTAGGCAGCATAACCAGAAGCACAGCTAAACGGAGACTTGGAACCAGGCTAGACCAGTGGCACTACAGAAAGGAGACTTGGATGGAGACTTGACCAGCAGCACGACAGAACGGAGACTTGGATGGAGACTTGACAAGCAGCACGACAGAACGGAGACTTGGAAACCAGGCTTGATCAGCAGCACGACTGGATGAATACTTGCACGACTGGAGTGAGAGCAGGACCAGAATCACAGCAGACAGGCGGAGAACTCAGGCTGGACGAGAACCAGATGAAGTGAGCAGCAATGAGCAAAATCAACAAGAGAAAACAGAACCCAACAGAACGAACCGACGAGGAAGGACTGAATGCAGGCAGCTTAAATAGAGAGGATGACAGGTGAGATGAGTTCTGGCTTGATTAGAGGCTGACAGGTGTAGAGGATTACTGAGGTGGAGAGGAGACTGGGATGTATGGAGGGTGAATAGTGCCCTGAAATGTCCATGGTGCAGCAAGCAAGGCTGCAGCATGACATCACCCCCCCTTAAAGCCGGCTTCCAGACGGCCAAAAGGAACAGACCACAAAAATAAAACTCCAAGTCCAACAAAAAAAACAACCCATCCAGGGTGGGCGGAGGGAGGTACTGGACGGTGGGAAAGAGTCTCAAACAAAACAAAAACAAAAACGACCCACCCAGGGTGGGCGGAGGGAGGCATAGGACGGTGGGCTAGACTCTCTAACAAAAAAACAAAAACACAAATCTACCACAACGGGGCGAACAAAGGAAGACACTTAATAATCAGGAAAGGCCCTTGGTGGGCGACCCCGGCAGCGGAACAGCCGAGTTAGAAACGGGCGTCGTGGAGGGCGAACCCGACGAGGCAAAGCTAGACAGGGGCGTCGCGGTGGGCGACCCCAACGAGGCAGAGCTAGACAGGGGCATTGCGTAGAGCGACCTGAATGAAGCAGCTCGATCTGGTGTGGCCAGCGGTGGATGAGAACCCTGGAGGAAAGACAGCTACAAACTAAGGGCGGAGCATGGCTGCTGGCTACAGAGGTCGCGGGACTAGAGGCTACGGAGGCCGCGGGACTAGAGGCTACGGAGGCCGCGGGACTAGAGGCTACGGAGGCCGCGGGACTAGAGGCTACGGAGGCCGCGGGACTAGAGGCTACGGAGGTCGGCCCCGGGATCAGACTAAGAAACTCGGATGGGATCAGGCTACAAACTTCAGGAGAACCCGAGCTATAAGCTACAGGAGTACCCGAGCTACCGGCTTCAGAAACGCCTAGCTATGGGCTTCGGGAAACGCCTCCGGGGTACAGGCTACAAGAGGCCCTGGGCTACAGGCTACAAGAAGCCCCGGGCTACAGGCTTCAGGAGGCCCCGGGCTGCAGGCTTCAGGAGGCCCCGGGCTGCAGGCTTCAGGAGGCCCCGGGCTGCAGGCTTCACGAGGCCCCGGGCTGCAGGCTTCAGGAGGCCCCGGGCTGCAATCTTCAGGACGCCCCGGGCTGCAGGCTTCAGGACGCCCCGGGCTGCAGGCTTCAGGACGCCCCGGGCTGCAGGCTTCAGGACGCCCCGGGCTGCAGGCTTCAGGAGGCCCCGGGCTGCAGGCTTCAGGAGGCCCCGGGCTGCAGGCTTCAGGAGGCCCCGGGCTGCAGGCTTCAGGAGGCCCCGGGCTGCAGGCTTCAGGAAGACTCGGGCTACAGAGTTCATGAGACAGCAGACCCTCCTGGGTCTCCGCATCTCTGGCAGGCGGTGGACCCTCCTGGGTCCCCGCGTCTCTGGCAGGCGGTGGACCCTCCTGGGTCCCCGCGTCTCTGGCAGGCGGTGGACTCGCCTGGGTCCCCGCGTCGACGGTGGACGGCAGACCCGCCTGGGTCCCCGCGTCGACGGTGGACGGCAGACCCTCCTGGGTCTCCGCATCGACGGCGGACCCTCCTGGGTCTCCGCATCTTTTACAGGCTGTGGACCCTCCCGGGTCCCTGCGTCAACGATGGTAGGCGGCGGACTGGCATGCTCATCACCCGTGTCGGACATCAGACTGGCGTGCTCATCACCCGTGTCAGACATGAGACTGGCGTGCTCATCACCCGTGTCAGACATCAGACTGGCGTGCTCATCACCCGTGTCAGACATCAGACTGGCGTGCTCATCACCCGTGTCAGACATCAGACTGGCGTGCTCATCACCCGTGTCAGACATCAGACTGGCGTGCTCATCACCCGTGTCAGACATCAGACTGGCGTGCTCATCACCCACGTTGGACACTGGACTGGGAACCGAAATCTTGGCTGCGGGCTGAGCAGGAACTGGGTCCTTGGCTGTGGGCTGAGCAGGAACTGGGTCCTTGGCTGCGGGCTGAGCAGGAACTGGGTCCTTGGCTGCGGGCTGAGCAGGAACTGGGTCCTTGGCTGCGGGCTGAGCAGGAACTGGGTCCTTGGCTGCGGGCTGAGCAGGAACTGGGTATTCAGATAAAGCCGGTGATGGGGTTACAGAAACCTCAGCCTCTGACGTTGGTGTGGGCCGATAGGGAATCAGGTCATCCATATCCCCGTAAAAGAAGTCCCACAACTGGGTCTCATGGACCCGAGGCGCTTTGGCCGAACGAGGCGAGGACCTCCGAGCAGCGGCTGAAGGCTTCACCCGAGGAGCCAGCTGGGTGTCGTGGAGGTGGTGACTGAGATGACGGGTAACAGCATGGCTTCTACTCTGGCTCGCTGGGGCAGCCGCGACGCCGTCAGATTGACTCACCAGGAACATGGAGGTGACGTCAGCTCCAAGCGGAGGTATCGCAGCCGTGCTTACCAGCTGAGCCTCAGGTTGAACAGTGGTTGAGTCCTGGCACTGACGAGTCCGACGTCTGCGTCGAGAGGAGCCGGGCGGTGAGAGAGTGGCTGCTGCTAGCGATGGGGAAGTGGGACCAGAATCAGCGGAGACAACAGCGAGAGCCGCATCAACTACAGGCGCCGCGGCAGAATCTGGAGTGGGGAAAGCTGCTTCAGTGGAGATGGCAGCCAAGGTTGACAGGCTCGTGGGCGGGACGAGAGTCACAGCTGAGGTTGAATCTGTGCTGGAAGCAGCCCTGGTGAAGGACGAAGGTCTGGGAGGAGGCGGCCTGCCGTATAGCTGAGCGAATGCTTCCTGCTCGTTCCAGCTGAGCTCCTCGAACAGTCCCGAGGATTTGAGGAACGGAAGGAGCTCAGTCTTGCTCTCCAGCAGACCCCGCACTTGAGCCAGAGCACTCACCCATCTCCAAGGTGGGTTGAGTGCGGCGGCCTGAATGACCTCCCAGAACTCCTCCATTAAGTGCAGGGTGGTTTCCAATAAAACCTGCCCCGCTGCGCTGTTGTCCGAGAGCGGAGCCGGATCCATGTTGCTGGCTCCAGCACCAAAGCTCTGTGTGGGTGTCGGGTTCTTGTGGTCGGTTCGTTCTGTCATGATTTGTGTACTGAACCCGAACTGAACCACACACAGAGCTTAGTTTGTGAGTTTTATTGAATGATGAGTAGTGGAAGCAGGAGACCAGAGAGACAGAACAAGGCTGGATCAGCAAGCAGTTAATGGCTGGAGCTGACAAGCAGGATGAAACCAGAGCACGTAGGCAGCATAACCAGAAGCACAGCAGAACGGAGACATGGAACCAGGCTAGACCAGTGGCACAACAGAAAGGAGACTTGGAAACCAGGCTTGATCAGCAGCACGACTGGATGAATACTTGCACGACTGGAGTGAGAGCAGGACCAGAATCACAGCAGACAGGCGGAGAACTCAGGCTGGACGAGAACCAGATGAAGTGAGCAGCAATGAGCAAAATCAACAAGAGAAAACAGAACGAACTGACGAGGAAGGGCTGAATGCAGGCAGCTTAAATAGAGAGGATGACAGGTGAGATGAGTTCTGGCTTGATTAAAGGCTGACAGGTGTAGATGATTACTGAGGTGGAGAGGAGACTGGGATGTATGGAGGGTAAATAGTGCCCTGAAATGTCCATGGTGCAGCAAGCAAGGCTGCAGCATGACACCTCTGTGGTTTCAAATGCTATCATTGAGCCTAAAATAACAAGAAGGTATCTGAACTCATCGATCATCTCAAGTTCTTCACCTCTCAGGAATAAAAAATATTTAATTTGTTATGATCATTTGTTTTTGTATTTAATAAGACATTTCTGAGAGCCAGACCAGGAAATAAGTCATAACTTGATTAAGAATAGTCACAGCTATATGGGATTTTTTTTTGTTTGTTTATGTTTTTTGTTGGTATATAAATTATAGCATTTTGTGTGAATATTTGCTTATGGAACTAGTTAAGATAAATATTTGTAAAGACTGTATGGAGCCCTGGAACTCCAGAAAGAAATCACTTTACAACCATTGATCTAAGAACAATGTTTTTGGTTGATGAGTATAATATGAAACACCAAACTGCACAATCAGAAATATTGAATTGATTTATTCTGCCGGTAGTATTTCATCCTGTTCTGAAAGACGTTTTCTTGTTTTGTTGGAGCAGCTAAACAGCAACTCCAGTTTTATTTTCATCTTTATGGAGTCCTGAGGGCTTAAGACGGGTATAACCAACATATGTAAATGAGAAAAAGTTGACAGACTACATTCCTCAGTACAAACACAAGGTTAGAAAGAGCTGGGTTTTTGAAACTCACAGTCACTGTGACCAAGAGGAGAAATGGAGCAGAACCAGCTGGACCGAGAAACCTTGTCCTGTTCGATCTGTCTGGATCTACTGAAGGATCCGGTGACTATTCCCTGTGGACACAGCTACTGTATGAAGTGTATTAAAAACTTCTGGGATGAAGAGGATCACAAAGGAATCCACAGCTGCCCTCAGTGCAGGGAGACCTTCACACCGAGGCGCGTTCTGAAGAAAAGCACCATGTTAGCAGCTTTAGTGGAGCAGCTGAAGAAGACTGGACTCCAAGCTGCTCCTGCTGATCTCTGCTATGCTGGACCTGAAGATGTGGCCTGTAATTTCTGCTCTGGAAGAAAACTGAAAGCCATCAAGTCCTGTTTAGTCTGTCTGGCCTCTTACTGTGAGAAACACCTTCAGCCTCATTATGATTCAGCTGCATTTAAGAAACACAAGCTGGTGGAGCCCTCCAAGAACCTCCAGGATAACATCTGCTCTTGTCATGATGAGGTGATGAAGATGTTCTGTCGTACTGATCACAAGTGTATCTGTTATCTCTGCCCTGTGGATGAACATAAAGGACACGACACAGTGTCAGCTGCAGCAGAAAGGACTGAGAGGCAGAGAGAGCTGGAGGTGAGACGAGAAAACATCCAGCAGAGAATCTAGGACAGAGAGAAAGATGTGAAGCTGCTTCAACAGGAGCTGGAGGCCATCAAGCACTCTGCTGATAAAACAGTGGAGGACAGTGAGAAGATCTTCACTCAGCTGATCCTTCTCATCCAGAAAAGAAGCTCTGATGTAAAGCAGCAGATCAGATCCCAGCAGGAAACTGAAGGGAGTCGAGTCAAAGAGCTTCAGGAGAAGCTGGAGCAGGAGATCACTGAGCTGAAGAGGAAAGACGCTGAGCTGAAGCAGCTCTCAGACACAGAGGATCACAACCAGTTTCTCCACAACTACCCCTTCAGAAAGATGGCTGGAAGTTCTCACCGTGAGGCTCGAGACATTCTGGCACTGGAGACTGCGAGGAGCAGAGCTTATAAGCAGATAGGGCGGAGGCAACACAGGTGTGCTGATTGCAATTAGCAGCTCCAGTGCCAGAAACGTTACATAGATAGATAGATAGATAGATAGATAGATAGATAGATAGATAGATAGATAGATAGATAGATAGATAGATAGATAGATAGATAGATAGATAGATAGATAGATAGATAGATAGATAGATAGATAGATAGATAGATATCAGTGACGTGCCGTAGGGTTCATAGCTGGTGAGGCACTGACGTCATCAGAGTCAGATTTACAAATATATACATTCTACAGAATAGACTCATTGCAAAGTGCTGAAGGAGACTGAGCCAAATCACTTCACCAAGAAACATGGAAAAAAACTAAATTATTTGTCATTTGATTGGTGAAATATGATGGATTTCTCCAACACATTCTAAAGATATAATACACATTACGCACATTTCATTACAAAAACAAAACATGAATAATTATCGCTGTCTTACCTCTACTTATAAATAAAGTCCATGCGGCACTCTTTCTGAACAAAAATATCTGTCATTTTTTGGTAAAAGTTCTCTTTATCTTCTTCAGTTTTAAAACTCTGTCAGTCTCAGTGGAGCTCACTGCCAGGGAGGAAAGCCTTCCTTGATCAGTCCTGTTCCGGCTGTATGTTTAGAATCTTTTTAGTGCTTTACATGTTTAGCAAAACTTGCTAATAAAACACTCAGTGCCCATAACTTGCTGTCACTCTACTGTTTTGGGATCACGAGTGGTGTCCCTTGAGCGCCCCCTGCCAAGGAACTGCTGGCCTCACCTACAACCAGTTCTTTGCTGTTTATGATCGCGCAGCAGCACGAAAACATGTTACCTGCACACAGTTTGATGACCAAATCACAAAACGTAATTTACATACATTAAATTATAGAAAATAAGGTCATAACTGTTTGAACAACTGAATTTATGATCTACAGACAGGAAGATGCATTCACAGAATGGAAGCCAGTGCAGTTAACACGGGGTTGCGCAATCTCAGGGGAGGCCAAGCTCGTTTCGGCCTCACCGGCTTCGCTATCAAGCGCCACCAAGGATTTACATGAAAAATAGCGAAAAGTCTGTGACTTTAAAGAGAATGTGATAAAAAATGAAGAAATTATATAAAAAAGAACTTTTATTACAAATGACTGAGTGAATCACAATTTATATTATGTTATCATTATTATATATTTTCTAATATTTTTTATTTATTTTACTTTCCATGATGACAAGTGAGGCCTGGCGTCACTTGCCTCCCCTGACTGCACGTCACTGATATATATAAATATATATATATATATATATATATATATATTAGGGCTGGGCAACGATTAAAATATTTGATCGCGATTAATCGCCCTGATTAATCGCGATTAATCGTGATTAATCGCATTGTATTTACAAACTCCAAGAATGAATTCAAAAGTAGTGTAAAGAGCACTTTTATTTTAATGTTCTGCTGCCATATGAACAAAAGTGTTGTAACATTTGTAGCACTTATTTTATACTGGATATTTTCAACCCATCTATTGAATTTAGTGCACTAGTTGATCTTTTCTTCATACGAGAACAGCAAGCACTGCAGCCAAAATATGGCCTTTTTTGACCTGCTGTATATTAGCCAGTCCCTAAGCTTGATGTATCATGAAACTGTTGACCTTTTAGGTTTTGTGGTTTTTATTTTATTATTACAATTAAATAATAATAATAATAATAATAATAATAATAATAATAATAATAATAATAATATTAATGTTATGTTCAGTGTTTTTTCGCTAATCCACCTCTTATATATTTCAATCCTTATGTAATTTTGTCTGTGTTGTGTGCACCTGCCTGTTGCTTTAATCCTATAAATTTCCCCGTCGTGGGATAAAAAAAGGATTAGCTAATGTTATCTTATCTTAAATAACACTTTTTAATATATGTACTGGGTTCTTTCAAGGTCTTAATTACATGTTATGTGTGGGCTCCAGTAACATCCATCCATCCATCCATCCATCCATCCATCCATCCATCCATCCATCCATCCATCCATCCACTGATCTACCTGGATGTTCCCTGGAGGACTGAAACGCCTCAGTCAGAGACGTCTGTGGGTCTGTCGGTGCAATGAGAGAAGTTTCGTCTCCTCTCTCCGTTTCTGGGGCTCGACGTTTTCATGTTTTGTCACGTGCTTAGATAAATTAGTTGTGTTTCCACTGAAATGAACCGGCTTTTTACAAAACATACAGCTTGATTTCATTTACGGTATTAAAATAAAGCCAAACGGTGCTACTTCCCCTGTTCATGTTTTTTCGCTGCTGCTCTTTCAGCTGTTTGTTTGTTAAGTTTGTGTGAGAGCTGAGTGGGCGGGCCAGGCTGAGCCTGCGTGCTGATTGGCTGGCGCCGCTGAGCCATGTACGAGAGGGGAGGGGGAGCGGGAGAGTGCTGCCGTGACAGCGCGCTGCAGTCAGTGCGCCTGCTGACTGACACTGACTGAAAGCATGTGAGCAACATGCGTTAATGCGCGATAAAATAAATATCGCCGTTAATAGTCTAATGAATTAACGCGAAATTAATGCGTTAACTTGCCCAGCCCTAATATATATATATATATATATATATATATATATATATATATATATATATATATATATATATATATATGTATATACATATATATATATATATATATATATATAAGTGCTGTCAGTTAAACGCGTTATTAACGGCGTTAACGCAAACCCATTTTAACGCCGACAATTTTTTTGTCGCCGCGCGTTAAAACACACACTGTTCCCTAATGTTTTTCCCCCGCCGCGCTCTCCGGACTGTGTTTCTTTTACCCTCAGCGCTTTCCGTAGTTTCAAGAGTGCTAGAAAACTGTAGCAAAACACACCCGCCCCGAAGGGTTTCTTTTACCCTCGGACACATGCGACTTTGGGCTTCTTTTTTCTAAAAGCGCTTCTAAATTTCATGAGTCACGGGTTGCGTTTTTTTTTTGGGTAAGTTTCTGAAAGTGAAATCACTTATTTGGGCTCTAAAATAAGTGACGAAACAGCGGTTATTATGAGACCTGCCTGCACTGGCCACACTTTGTATCCAGCTGAACTATCCCTCCGCCATAGGAGCCGACGGTAGTAAAGGCAGACAGAGCAACTCTGCACGTATTTTCTGCAGTTTACGGTGCAATAACCGGTGATAACTGCTGAAAGTAGATTACATGGTGCAGATCACCATTTTATCAGACATTGGTTCTGAAGATGAGCTTTTACACGTTGATTAAATTGCAGAAACCCAACCCATAAACCGTACTTTAATGCTTATTAATTTGTTGTCTCTGTATTTGACAAACTAAGGCTGAATTACGTTGCCAAACGAAGGACCTGGAGTTACTAAACAGTTGCTAAACAGTCTCATTCAGGGTATTAAGCTCCTGCTCAGTTGCAAGCAAAGTGTAAGACTGGAATGACCTGTATTGTTGTTGGTGTGAAAGCTCAGAATTAGATGTGTGAGAGAGAGAGAGAGTGTGAAGAAATGAACAAAATTTATGACTTTATTGAAATGTACAATTTTTATTAATTTATATGTTTATGCATAATACCATGTCTAGCTTTGTTTAAGAGGCAAAAAAAATATATCGGCATGAAAACAGGTATTTATTTACACATTTGTTTACACATGGTGTAAACATAAGGGCGTCATGATTAGTCATTTAGCCATTATAGTCCAGAGTTTAACATTTGGCACTGGGATGTTTTCATTCCAATTCTGAAAAGTGCTTGAAAAATAACATAAAAATATGTTTTGTACAAGCATGTATTTTATTAGTGTCATTTATTGCAAAATTGCACATTAAAATGCCCAAACAGGCTATTACACTTTCAGAAATAAAAGGATAAAATATGCGATTAATTGCGATTAATCTCGAGTTAACTATCAACATTATGCAATTAATCGCGATTAAAATTTTTAATCGTTTGACAGCACTAATATATATATATATATATATATATATATATATATATATATATATATATATATATATATATATATATAATAGGCAGCATTTGTCACGCTAGATGGAGATGCAATGATGCAAAATGTGCAAATATGCGAATGTTGTGCAGAGTTTATGGGTTATAGTTCAGCAGTTCAACAGCAGTTCAACAGTCTGATGGCAGCAGGGAAAAAGCTTTTGCAGAACCTGGTGGACCTGCAGCGGATACTGCGGAACCTCTTCCCAGAGGGCAGCAGGGAGATCAGTCCATGGTGGGGGTGTGATGGGCCCCTGATGATGTTATGGGCTCGGGACACACAGCGCTGTGATGTCATTTATGGAGGAGCCATAAAAAGAATGTCTTTTATGCTGTCCTCACCATTCTCCTCACATTCTTCTAGTCGGAGGCACTGCAGCCTCCACACCACACAGAGAGACAGCTGGTCAGAATGCTCTCTCTGGTGCTTCTGTAGAAGGTCGTGAGGATGGGCGGGTGCAGGTGGGCTCTCCTCATCCTCCTCAGGAAGTACAAGCGCTTCTGTGTCCTCTTCAGCAGTGACGTGGTGTTCACAGACCAGCTGAGGTTGTCTGTGATGTCCGTTATCACTTTAATAAATAACACCTTGTGAAATCGTAGGTGTTTGTGATTATTTTGAGTCAGAAATGTGGTCTCTAAGAGTTACCGAATTATCTCCTTTTGAGTTAATAACTGAATAAACTGAGACATGTTCATTGGCTTGTGATGAAGGAGTAAGGATTAAAACTCCAATTCCAATTATAATTAAAAGTTATCAATGTTTGCTGGACAAGTCTAACCACTCAACAACTGGTTATGGGAGTCGTCCCCTGTGTCCCAAGTGTCCCATGTATCTTACAGAGACATGGCGGAGCATGCTCCCTAAATTCAGGGAAAACATGTAGAGCCAGTTGGTATTACTTTGAACTGGCCGCTAGGGCTCATTGAAGACCTTAGGGAGCAGGTGCAATACAGAGCATTGGCCACTGGATGGCAGCCTTACCTTACGTTTCAGAGAATGTCGCTAGGGTTACAGGAGGTTATCAAATGGGTTCTATTGGGTTTGGGTAAGTACTGGTGGTCCAGTGTGTGTGTGTGTGTGTGTGTGTGTGTGTGTGTATTATTGGTGTTTATCAAGCGCTTAAGTACTGGTGGTCCGTTGTGTGTGTGTGGGGAAGGGACAGCGGGCGTTCAGGAGGGTGCAATGTGTGACAGGAGGGAATCAAATTGTATTATCAGTGTTTAAGTACTGGTGGTCCATTATGAGTGTGTGGGAGAGGGGCGGCGGGACCAGTAGTATGGATGTTGGTTCTGGAGAACCAGGGGCTGTTCCATGGAAGTTGATGCTGGGCTAGGGTGCTCTGTTCCTGGGTACGGAACCTCCATGGTTCCCCCTGGTTCTCCAAGACCCTGTTGTTTCTGAAGAACCAAGGGCTGTTCCATGGAAGTTGATGCAGGGCTAATGTGCTCTGTTCCTGGGTATGGAACCTCCATGGTTCCCCCTGGTTCTCTGGAGGTCAAAGGTCAATGGGTGTGCTCAGCCCACCTCCATGCAGGCCTAGGGTGTCCGTTCGTGGGTGCAGAACCTCCATGGTTCCCCCTGGTTCTCTGGAGGTCAAAGGTCGAAGGGTATGCTCAGCCCACCTCCATGCAGGCCTAGGGTGATCTGTCCCTGGGTACACAACCTCCATGGTTCCCCCTCTGGTTCTCTGGAGGTCCAGTGTGGGCTTCCAGTCTAAGTCCTTGGCCCCTCCTGGTCCTCTGGAGGTCCAATGGGGTGCTCAGCCCACCTCCATGCAGGCCTAGGGTGAGCCGTTCCTGGGTGCAGAACCTCCATGGTTCCCCTCTGGTTTTGGAGATCCAATAAGGTGCTCAGCCCACCTCCATGCAGGCCTATGGTGCTCTCTTCCTGGTTACAGAACCTCCATGGTTCCCCCTGGTTCTCTCGAGGTCCAGTGTGGGCTTCCAGTCTAAGTCCTTGTCCAGTCTAACCATGGTACCCACTCTTAAGTCCCCCAACCCCCCACCCCCCACAGTTAGCATCAGAGAAATCAGAGAAAAAAAACAGCAAAGTCCTTGTGCCCCTGGTAAGGCAGAAATACCTGGGAAGAGCCCCCATCTGTGGCCTTATCTCCACCAACACCCAGCCTACTAAACCTCCAGCACGGAGCTCCAGGCACCCAGGGGCCTTTCTTGGTCCTTCTTAACCAGGCAGAGGCTCCATCTTAGGCCTGCTCCGGGACATATCTCCAACAGTGGGCTTCCCAAGAGTCAGTTTCTATAAATCTGCGGAAGGGTTTTTTTGGCATAAGGCCCCAGGATCCCTTCAGACCCTTGTAACTTCCTGGGATACTCCTGTTGATTTCCTATCCACCCCATACTGGGGACTTGGAAAAATTTCAACGTTAGGGTTCCCCATCTAAAATACTGCCAATCGTCCCATTTAAAATGCTGAATTTCATACACAATGTAAAATACTGCCTATTGTCACATTTAAAATGCTGCCATTTGTACATAATATAAAATACTGCCTATTGTCCCATTTAAAATGCTGCCTTTTGTACATAATATAAAATGCTGCCTATTGTCCCATATAAAATGCCGCCTATTGTACATGAGGTAATGCTGCCTACTGTCCCATATAAAATGCCGCCAAGTGTACATATGCTATCTGGTGGCGATTTAATGGAACTACAACCCCTGACTAAAGTATTGGGCCATGATCTTCAGACTTTAGGTGTCATTCCTCCGTTTGGCTGACGTCACTTCCTGTTTGCGGTAAGGCGTATTGTATCACTTCCTGTTTTCACTGCGTGAGCAACGGTTTGTTGCTCCAGGTTCTCTCGCTTTTATCTTTAATCTCTTTGCTGTAACATCTGTTTCTAACACATAAGCACTTTTAAAACATTTTCTGTTGCTGCACATCACGCTTGGGAACTCCTCGTGTTTCACGGTTTGCTCTCTTGGCGTGGTAGAAGGGCGCTAGCCTAGCTTTAGCCTAGCCTAGCTTTAGCTCCACAATGGCTTCCTCTCCTACTATTACTTCAGCTTCTCCGTCTCTGACTAAGTCTCCCCTTATCTCCTGCTCTCTGTGTCAGATGTTTAGCTATTCCTCTGCCTCCTTTAGTGATAATGGTACTTGTAATAAATGTAGTGTTTTTGTAGCTTTGGAGGCGAGGGTGTCAGAATTAGAGTCCCGGCTCCGTGCTATGGAAAGACCAGCTGATAGCCGCCCCTCTGCTAGCACGGAGCCACATAGACATAGCGTTAGTTCACTTAGTGGTCCTCCAGAAGCACCCGAGCAGCCGGGTAAGCAGGCCGGCTGGGTGACAGTTCGTAGGAAGCATAGCTCTAGATTTCAGCCCCCAGTTCACCACCAACCCGTCTGCGTTTCAAACAAATTTTCCCCACTCAGCGAGACACCCGCTGAGAAGCCGATCCTGGTTATTGGGAGCTCAATAGTCAGAAACGTGGCACTAGAGACACCAGGGACCATAGTTAAATGCCTGCCAGGGGCCAGAACGGGCGACATAGAATCTTACCTAAAACTGCTGGCTAAGGATAAGCGTAAATACAGTAAGATTGTTATTCACGCTGGCGGTAATGACACCCGATCACGCCGATCGGAGGTCACTAAAGTTGGTGTTGCTTCGGTGTGTGAGTTTGCTAAAGCAATGTCGGACTCCGTAATTTTCTCTGGTCCCCTGCCTGATTTGACCAGTGATGACATGTTTAGCCGCATGTCATCATTCAACCACTGGTTGTCTAGGTGGTGTCCTGAAAACGACGTGGGCTACATTGATAACTGGAGAACTTTCTGGGGAAAACCTGGTCTGATCCGGAGAGACGGCATCCATCCTACTTTGGATGGTGCAGCTCTTCTTTCTAGAAATCTGGCCGGATTTATTAGTCCTCCTAAATGCTGACAACCCAGGGTCCAGACCAGGAAGCAGAGCCGTAGTTTAACACACCTCTCTGCAGCTTCTGTACTGTTACCCATCCATTATCCTATTGAGATGGTGTCTTTCCCACGGCCAAAACTTAACAGATCAAAAACTTATCTAAAAGGAACATATCATAAAAACCTAATAAAAATCAATACGGTTCACCTTGAACCTAAAAATAAAACAATTAAATGTGGTCTATTAAATATAAGGTCTCTCCCTCCAAAGACTTTGTTAGTTAACGAATTGATTTCTGATAAACAGATTGATTTGTTTTGTCTCACAGAAACCTGGCTACAAGAGGACTACGTTAGTATAAATGAGTCAACTCCCTCCAATTATTCAAATTTCCACATTCCCAGATCTGTGGGAAGAGGAGGAGGAGTGGCAACCATCTTACAGTCTGATTTATTAATTAGTCCCAGGCCAATTAATAACTACAGTTCTTTTGAACATTTAACCCTCAGTTTCCCTCATCCAAACTGCAAAGCAATAAAACCTCTTCTGTTTGTTGTTTTGTATCGTCCACCAGGCCCTTACACTCAGTTTTTGGATGAGTTGTCAGATTTCTTATCTGATTTGGTGTTAAATACTGATAAGGCTATTATAGTGGGTGATTTTAACATCCATGTTGACACAGAATGTGATAACCTTAGTGTAGCCTTTAAAACTATCCTAGATTCAATTGGTTTTGCTCAAAATGTGCATAAACCGACGCACTCTTGGCTCCATACTTTAGACCTTGTGCTGACATATGGCATTGATTGTGAAGAATTAACAGTATTTCCTCACAACCCTGTCCTATCTGATCATTTTTTAATAACATTTGAGTTTAATCTAACTGAGTTCTCCACCCCCAAAAGAGGGTTCCATTATAGTAGATCTTTATCGGATAATGCTGTATCAAAACTTAAAGAGTCTGTCCCCTTTTTAATATCCTCCGTATTGCAGAAATGCCCTGTAGATGGCAGCAATGTTGTTTCTTCCAATTCACAAATAGATGTCTTTGTAAACGGTATGACTTCGTCATTGCGTTCTGCATTAGACAATGTAGCTCCCTTGAAAAAGAAGGTGATTATTCACAGGAAGCTGGCTCCTTGGTTTAATTCAGAGCTGCGTTCCTTGAAGCACAATGTTAGGAAATTGGAGAGAAAATGGCGCTCTACACACCAAGAAGAATCCTACTTAATCTGGAGGGACAGACTATTGTTGTATAACAAGACCCTCCGCAGAGTTAGAGCAGCATATTTTTCATCATTAATTGAAGAGAATAAGAATAATCCTAGATTTCTCTTCAGTACAGTTGCCAAACTTACCCAGAGCCACAGCTCTGTTGATCCATCCATTCCCTTAGCTCTTAGCAGTAATGATTTTATGGGATTCTTCATAAATAAAATTGATTCCATTAAAAATAAAATAATTGGCATCCTCCCAAACATGATTACCTCATCCTCAGTAAGTGAGGCAGCATTGGAGGAATCCTTAGAACCTGCGCAGTGTCTGAACTGTTTAAAAGCAGTAGAGCTTTCTGAGCTATCTAAAATTTTAGCTTCATCTAAACCTTCTACCTGTATGTTAGACCCAATCCCAACCAAGTTGTTTAAGGAGGTATTCCCTCTGATCTGTGGTCCTATTTTAGACATGATTAATCTATCCTTGGTAAATGGATATGTACCACAGGCTTTTAAAGTAGCTGTTATTAAACCTTTACTTAAGAAACCATATCTTGATCAAGATGAGTTAGTAAATTACAGACCTATATCTAATCTTCTTTTCTTATCTAAAATTCTTGAGAAAGTAGTTGCTAATCAACTATGTGAACATTTACAAAGTAATGACCTACTTGAGGAGTTTCAGTCAGGCTTCAGAGCTCATCATAGCACTGAAACAGCTCTGGTGAAGGTCACCAATGATATTCTCATGGCCTCAGATAATGGACTTGTGTCTATACTTGTCCTGTTAGATCTCAGTGCTGCATTTGATACAGTTGATCACAATATTCTCCTACAAAGACTTGAGCATACTGTAGGGATTAAGGGAAATACATTAGGCTGGTTTAAATCTTATCTGTCAGACAGATTCCAGTTTGTTCATGTTAATAATAAATCTTCCTCAAACTCTAGGGTCACTTGTGGAGTACCACAGGTTTCAGTCCTTGGACCAATTCTATTTACTATATATATGCTTCCGATTGGCAAAATTATCAGACAGCATGGGATTAATTTCCACTGTTATGCTGATGACACTCAGCTATATTTATCCATAAATCCTGATGAATCCAATCAGTTACTTCGACTGCAGTCATGTCTTGATGACATCAAAAGCTGGATGACTTTACATTTCCTGCATTTAAATTCTGACAAGACAGAAGTTGTAATCTTTGGGCCAGAGTCTTCAAAAAATAAAGTTCTTAATCAATCCCTTAATCTGGATGGCATTAACATGGCCTCTGGTAATAAAGTTAAAAATCTTGGTGTTGTTTTCGACCAAGACATGTCATTTAATTCCCATATTAAACAGGTTTCCAGAGTTTCCTTTTTTCACCTCCGGAATATCGCCAAAATTAGAAACATTCTGTCCAGGAGTGATGCTGAAAAACTAGTCCATGCATTTGTTACTTCAAGGCTGGACTATTGTAATTCTTTACTATCAGGAAGTCCACAAAATGCAGTTCGAAGTCTTCAGCTGATTCAAAATGCTGCGGCAAGAGTTCTGATGAAAATCAACAAGAGGGATCATATGTCTCCAATTTTAGCTTCCCTTCATTGGCTTCCTGTTAAATCAAGAATAGAATTTAAAATTCTCCTTCTTACGTATAAAGCCCTTAATAATCAAGCTCCATCATATATCAGAGCTCTGATTACCCCGTATGTTCCTAACAGAGCACTTCGCTCTCAGACTGCAGGTCTGCTGGTGGTTCCTAGAGTCTCTAAAAGTAGAATGGGAGGCAGATCCTTTAGCTATCAGGCTCCTCTCCTGTGGAACCAACTCCCAGTTTTGGTCCGTGAGGCAGACACCCTATCTATTTTTAAGACTAATGTTAAAACTTTCCTTTTTGACAAAGCTTATAGTTAGAGTGGCTCATACCCTGAGCTATCTCTATAGTTGTGCTGTGATAGGCCTAGGCTGCTGGAGGACATCAGGGTCAAATTTTCTCACTCTACTGATTTCTACTGTTCTTCAGTCTACTGTTCTCCAGTTTTGCATTGTATTACATTGAAATGACTGTCGTCATTTCAGCTTTTAACTTTTTGCTCACTCTCTTTTTCTTCATAGTAGGTACACCTGGTCTGGCGTTCTGTTAACTGTGACATCATCCAGAGAAGACGGCTCACCCGCTACTACCATCTAATGTAGAACAGATTACTAGATCAATGTGTGCTTCTGTGCTTTTTTGTTTCTCTTGTTGTGTCTCTGTTCTGTCTTCTGTAACCCCAGTTGGTCGAGGCAGATGACCGTTCATACTGAGCCCGGTTCTGCCGGAGGTTTTTCCTTCCCGTTAATGGGTGGTTTTTCTTCCCACTGTCGCTTCATGCTTGCTCAGTATGAGGGATTGCAGCAAAGCCATGTACAATGCAGATGACTCTTCCTGTGGCTCTACGCTTCCCCAGGAGTGAATGCTGCTTGTCGGGACTTTGATGCAATCAACTGGTTTCCTTATATAGGACATTTTTGACCAATCTGTATAATCTGACCCAATCTGTATAATATGATTCAACTTGACTTTGTAAAGTGCCTTGAGATGACATGTTTCATGATTTGGCGCTATACAAATAAAATTGAATTGAATTGAATTGAATAGGGGCACATTTATTTGTGATTTTTGTGAATTTTCAGTTTTTTGGGGGGCTGTACCGGGGTCCTGGTGGGCTTTAAAAATCTGGGGCCCTGGGCAGATGGGTGACAAGGTATGGGTCTTTCAGGGCATTCCACCCAAATCTCCCCGTGACCTTTGGTTAGCCCCCCAGGATTTTTCAAAAATGACCCTCGTGTGCTCCCTCCTGTACAAAAAAAATCCCACTCACCCTAAGTAGAGTAAGATAACACTTTTCTGGTATAAATAAGTTCATAACTGCTAATAAATAAACCAATTGTTTGTGCTAATCATTACAGGCTCAGAGCCCTTGATCACAACCATTTGAATTAATTTTTGTTATAGCTATCCTTTGATTTTCAATGATATGTTATTCAATTATAATTGCCAATTATAATTAATAATAATCTTCATAATCCAACAGGTGTAATTGCATAACAATTGCATGAGAGTTGAGAGCTCTGGTGTTCACTGAAGCGGGTGCTAAACCTATCAAGGCTCAGATGTGAGCACAGAGTTGACTGACATGAGTACATTTTCTGAAATAAGGCTCTTTGAGTGTCTGTAGATTGTTTTATCTAATTACGCTGAGTTGCCATTTTATTGCGGGGCATTGCTGAGGGTTAGGCTCAGTCCAGCATTATTTACAATTGATCTCATCTCAGTCTACACTTCCCTGCCGGTTCATCATCAACCTTTCCACATCTGCTCATAATTGCTCCCGAGCACCTCTCGTTACGCTCCAACCCTGTATGCACCAGCCTTCGTTCCTCACCGCCTTCCTTCGCCGTAAGTCAGCTGCTTTCCCCCGTGTCAGCCTACCTGCCTGCCTACCTGTCTGTGATTCTCTCTGCTGCAATCCCTGTGCGCTCCTAGAACTCTCTCTGCTGTGCTTCTGGTTCTGCTGCAGCCCCAGCAGGCCAAGAACTCTCTCTGCCATGCTGCTTGCTCAACTGCTACCCCAGCGCTCCAAGAACTCTCTCACCTGCTCTAAAGGTTTCCCGTCCCTGCAGCGCAGCACCCGCAGCTTTCCAGAGCTCTCCGGTCCTCCAGCTCTCTCCAGTCCGCCAGCTCCTGCAGTCACCATCCACCTGCTCCAGCCTAGTAACAGACTCTGGTTCTCTTCATCCACAGCCCATCTCTTTTCACTAAAAATCACTAACGAAGCTCCGTGTGTGATATGTGTGTTCGGGTCATCTCGACAAACCATGACAAACGTAATGTCTCTTCTTCTTTTTATGACCACAGACGTTTCCTGTGCTGCAATAAAGTAATGGATAATGTCTAATTGGTATAACTGTGATAGTATCTCAAATATGTTTAAGTTTAAAACCAGCAACTTTATATTTAATTCACTGTTAAAGTAATACCATGAAGGAAAATATTAAATCAGTTCCTAAACCAGTGTGGACTGCATTAAGCAAAAGTTTAAACAATGACGGCAAGTTTCATTGCAGTAAAAACGACAGTAGCACTCGAAGATGAGCCAAACAGTGCATCAAGAAACAATCATATTTCTTGCTTACCTCTGTCTCTTTGCACTATTTTCCGTTAGTCGTCCGACTCGTCTAAATGTTATCCTTCTTTCTTGTTCTCGTTCAGAAAATCCTAGGTGAGTGTGCACTGCTCTAAAGATTACCCGTGAAATGTTGCATATTAGTTCCAGTTTCCGTGTCAGCGCATTTTATATTGCATTGAATTTAAAGCACAACATGAAATTAAAGCAGGTTTTGAGTCTATTTTACCATGGGTTACAGTTAACAAAAATGTTGAATCGATAAATTATGTTTACCATAATTAACAAAGGATGATACATTTTACGGTTGAAGGATTCATGACTTTGGGGGATCAACTGCATGAAACGAGTAGAATGGTAATTCAAAACAGACAAGGCTTAGATTGGATTTTAGCAGACAAGGGGGGAGTTTGTCATATGTTTGGGAATCAGTGCTGTACATACATTCCTATGAATACAGCTCCAAAAGGTATGTTTAAGGCAGTAATGGTTAAACTCATGAAACGTAAAGATGAAGTAAGAAAGAGAATGCTGGTTGTGGAAAAGTCTGGAAGACATTTTGGGTGAATGGGGAGCTCTGGCTGCTAATGCAGGACTAATTTTGGTGATAACACTAATTGTGATCTTTTTGTTTGTGTGTTGTGTTGTGCTTATTTTGAAAAGGTGAATTCTGGGGACTGTATATAGATGGATGATATCAGTTGACGCCCGGCCTCTTTGGTATATCATGCATATACCAAAGAGTTCATGAATGGTGGGAAGGAAGCCCCGAGTTTTGGAACTCCTTTTTTTCCCATGTGTCCTTTTCGTCAAATAATCAAGTGAATGGACTGTGATGATTAACCACGTTAACCCTATTGAAGTTACTCAGTTTTTTAACATTTAATAGATAAAGTTAGCACAGGCGGCTGGTTACTTTAACCCATCATAACATTCAGTATTAGCACAGTACTATTTTGTTAGCAGGTAGATTTATTATTAGCAAGTAGATTTAGTATTAACAAGTAGATTTACGTATATATGCACATGCATTTTAACTTACATTTTGTTTTATCTCATTTATGTTTTCTTTTCTTTCACTTTTCCAGAATGATCTCTGTTGGATTTTATTGTGATTACCAGAGGCTGGTTTCCAATTGATGCTGGTTGGTCAGGTGGCCCGCTGGCAGACGCCCATGAGGACAGGGGTCCATGTGGTAGTTTTTTCCCTGGAAGAATGCATAAATAAACGCCAGATAAGGGTTTTTCGACCACATATCTGATTGGAACGACGCCATGGGACAACAATGAATGTTTAGCATATGTGTGTGTCCAGTGTTTATGTTTTTTATTAATTTATTGGAAGTGTGTTATTCATTTTATTTTGCATTTGTTGAATGTATGTTATTCACTTTAGTTGTTGATCAGCACAAGTACTTGGACGTTATTTACATTATTCAATTATTCCATATTTACATTATTTCATTGTTTTATAGTTTGTGTGATTTTTGTTGATTCAGTACTACCATGCTACAATTTCCTATTTACCATTTTAAGTTTACATCTAACAGTATATAAAGGTTTTCTTTTGGTATGTTTCCCTATTAGAGAAAATGGGGGGATTGTAAGGGTTCAGAATGTTCTGAAATGTCCAGCTGTGTTTTGTTATTTGGCACATAAGGGTAACTGAACTTGGTTGATATAAACTTGACTCTGTATTTCATCAACACTTTGAACCAAAGTTAGAAGCTTGAGAGGCCCATTAAGGGAGGAAGGAGACAACAGGGCCCAGTCTTTTGTTGCTGCCAAAGAATTGAACATTTTCCTTACAAGGTCGAGAGTGATTCAATGTTTAGTTATTCTCTGATACACAGTGCAGTAGCATTCCATCTAGGGAAGGAAGAAGACATCTGTTGGGATACATGTCTCACACACACACACACACACACACACACACACACACACACACACACACACACACACATGTGAGAGAAAGGCCTTAAAAGAGGGAGTCAAACATATAGATATAGGGACTTATTGCTGATTGTAACCTGGAATGTGCATCCGAATAAAGTCCTCCTGTCGACAGAGAGAAACAGCTTCGTCTCAGCTCATCTTTCTTTTGAATCTTTTTTAAAGTTAAATCCTCTTCCACAGAAACAAGTTATAAAATATTTAGTCTTAAAATACTCATAACTGTTGCACTTGTTTTTGTAAAATATGACATACGAGAGGTAAATTTGGTATTCAGAGCACTCACTAGGTTGGCTCGGTGTTTGTACTATGGAGTAGCTCAGCTCCCCTGTGGCAGTAGCAGCATGTGCCTATGTTGTATTTTCATTGTAATGCATTGCAGCAATCTGTTACCTCAAGAAAATGATTGTGTTGTTTAGTGTAATAAAGATTTACACCTTAACAACATGTATTTGAGAACTTTATGTGAACAGGCGTTTTTTATGTGAACAGGCGATGTAACGTGTGTGTCGTATTTTATTTTTTTCAGAACGGTACAATACAACTGCAGTATTCAGAAGACACAGCAGATGACAGCATACGTAACAGCCTCTACATTAATAACCATTGAACAAATTACTCCTTCATATTTCAATACTCCCATTTTACAATGGTATTAAGATAGTGATGAAATAAATCTTAACTCAACTTGCAAGACTAATCTATTAGTTGTTTTTTTTCATGTATAGTTTACTTTTGTCTTGCTATACAAAAAATATTATCAACTTCATAATGAAAACTACAGAGCAAGACATTCTATCACAGATTTACATTGGAGAATGTCCAATCTTTTTTCTAAAATACTCAAACTTCTGTCTTGCAAGAGGCTTTGTCAAGATATCTACCTTCATGTAATCAGTTGAACAATATTTTAACGTGACTTCGCCATTCTGCACACATTCACAAATGTAATGGTAACGAATGTCTATGTGCTTGGTTCTTGGATGGTCCACAAGATTCTTTGTCTTGTTTGCAATGTCTTGTTTGCAATAGCAAACAAGACATGTTTGCTATTGCAATGGCTCCTTGGTTGTCCTTGAGAATCACTGTGACCATACCAATATCATTCAGTAATCTTCTCAGGCATTTACCTTCTTGAGCTGCTTGAATGAGAGCAACATATTCAGCTTCTGCTGTTGAAAGTGCATCTGTTGCTTGTTTTTTGCTTAGCCAGCACACTGCTCCTCCACTGAGTAGAAATATGTTCCCTGCTGTTGAACGGCGGTCATCCTGATCTCCAGCCCTGTCAGCATCAGAGAAACCAGTCAAATCTCTGTCCCCTGAATAGTCATACTTTAGAGCAAGATTAGCAGTGCCCTTTAGGTATCGAAGAATCATCTTCACAGCAGTCAGATGTGCAGTATTTGGATTGGATTGCATTGAACTTCGACACTGCACTCACTGCTTGTGCTATGTCTGGTCTTGTTGTCATTGCCGCATACAGTAGACTTCCAACTGTAGACTGATATGTGCTTGGATTGACAGGATTACTGACAGCATCATCCTTTTTCAGTTTTACACTGATGTCAGCAGGGGTTGCAACAGGATTTTCTATCCATCCCATATTTCTGAAGAATGGTTTCGATGTACTGTTTCTGATGAAGAAAGATGCAGTTTTTTGCTTGGTCTTGAATAACTGAGATGCTGGGAATGTAGGACAGTTCACCCAAGTCCTTCATTTTGTTGCGCTCTTGGAGAGTCAGTTTTAACTCATCCATGCTCTCAGTGGACTCTGTAATCAGCATCAGATCATCTACATAAACTGCAATTATCTCCAGCTTCTGTGATGACCTCACAAACACACAGAGATCCGAGGAACTCTGCTTAAATCCAAGATCTATCATGAATTGTGTGAACTCTTTGTTCCAACAACGAGGAGACTGTTTTAATCCGTACATTGATTTTTTTAGTTTGCTCCTGACCTGGTTTGATGTATCCCTCATGTTGTTATATATATATATATATATATATATATATATATATATATATATATATATATATTAGTGCTGTCAGTTAAACGCGTTATTAACGCGTTTAACTGACAGCACTAATTTAAACATTATTAATGTTTTTCCCCCGCCGCGCTCTCCGGACTGTGTTTCTTTTACCCTCGGCGCTTTCCGTAGTTTCAAGAGTGCTAGAAAACTGTAGCAAAACACACCCGCCCCGAAGGGTTTCTTTTACCCTCGGATACATGCGACTTTGGGCTTCTTTTTTCTAAAAGCGCTTCTAAATTTTATGAGTCACGGTTGCGGGGTTTTTTTTGGGCACGTTTCTGAAAGTGAAATCGCTTATTTGGGCTTTAAAATAAGTGACGAAACAGCGGTTATTATGAGACCTGCCTGCACTGCCCACACTTTGTATCCAGCTGAACTATAACTATCCCTCCGCCATAGGAGCCGACGGTAGTAAAGGCAGACAGAGCAACTCTGCACGTACTTTCTGCAGTTTACGGGGCAATAACCGGTGATAACTGCTGAAAGTAGACTTGGTGCAGATCACCATTTTATCAGACATTGGTTCTGAAGATGAGCTTTTACACGTTGATTAAATTGCAGAAACCCAACCCATAAACCGTACTTTAATGCTTATTAATTTGTTTTCTCTGTATTTGACAAACTAAGGCTGAATCACGTTGCCAAACGAAGGACCTGGAGTTACTAAAAAGTTCCTAAACAGTCTCATTCAGGGTACTAAGCTCCTGCCCAGTTGCAAGCAAAGTGTAAGACTGGAATGACCTGTATTGTTGTTGGTGTGAAAGCTCAGAATTAGATGTGTGAGAGAGAGACTGAAGAAATGAACAAAACTTATGACTTTATTGAAATGTACAATTTTTATTAATTTATGTTTATGCATAATACCATGTCTAGCTTTGTTTAAGAGGCAAAAAATATATATATCAGCATGAAAACAGGTATTTATTTACACATTTGTTTACACATGGTGTAAACATCAGGGCGTCATGATTAGTCATTTAGCCATTATAGTCCAGAGTTTAACATTTGGCACCAGGATGTTTTCATTCCAATTCTGAAAAGTGCTTGAAAAATAACATAAAAATATGTTTTGTACAAGCATGTATTTTATTAGTGTCATTTATTGCAAAATTGCACATTAAAATGCCCAAACAGGCTATTACACTTTCAGAAATAAAAGGATAAAATATGCAATTAATCGCGATTCAAATTTTTAATCGTTTGACAGCACTAATATATATACATATATATATATATAGATAGATAGATAGATAGATAGATAGATAGATAGATAGATAGATAGATAGATAGATAGATAGATAGATAGATAGATAGATAGATAGATAGATAGATAGATAGATAGATAGATATTTCTCCAGGTGTCCATTTAAGAATGCAGTGACAACATCCATTTGATGTACATGTAGGTTATTCTGGATGGTGTTGTGGAAAATTTTATTGATGCCTGTAACTCTGATCATATCATGTCTGGATGCACCTGAATAACTTTCCCATGTGAAAGATGCTCTCACGCTTACAGATTTACTATTGTGTTTCCACATCAGAGGGGAGAGAGGCCACACAGAAAGGAGTTGAGTTGGATAGGAGCTAGATTGTACCAGTGGTTGCACTGCTATGAGGATTACTCCTACTTTCTTTGTTAACCCAGAATGTCAAAGTTTTGTGTGTTCTTTTTCTCTTTGCTGTTTCCTGACTGTTCCAAAAAAATAAAAAACAAAGCAACTGGACAAACAAAGCAACTGGACAAACAAAGGCCTTTTAATGGCTTAGATAACATACAAATTGACCGAAAAAGGTCCACACCTTTGTAACAAGGAGTCGTTAGGGTTGTTATTGGCTTGGCTTAAAGGAACGATGTTTTGATCACCCGAATCAGGGTGAGAATTGAGGTGATGATTGGCCGGAATTAATCCTATAGCTGTATTGTAAGTTTTTGAGAGTTGGAACCTAAGGCCTCCTCCTCTGTTTAAGGTTGTTTTTTCTCTCTTAATGTAGATAGCTTCCTTCACACCCCTTTCAAACTATCTGTCTTCCTTGTCCAAAATGTGAACATTTTGGTTCTCACAGAGTGTCCTTTGTCCTTTAGGTGTAGGTGGACAGCAGAGTCTTGACCTGAGGAGGTAGCTCTCCTGTGCTGAGCCATGTGTCTGTGGAGAGGTTGTTTGGTTTCTCCAATATAAAGATCAGAACATTCATCACTGCACTGAACTGCATACACTCCGTTCATCTTAGGTATTGCGGCGTATCAATTTAAAAACTTATCCAAACGCCGCGGCCGGCTGAGACAAGGGGTAATGGCTACTGACGACGCGTCACGCTGAACCATTACACACGTTGATGTCGTTTTATTTTTCCATCTCACGATCATAACACAAAACTTTTACTTACATTTATGAGCCGTGCATGGATACATCAAACCGTGCGTTGATGACGGTTAACAGAAAGTTTCTCCCCAAGCTCACCCAGCCGCCGTAATCCAGGTCGCTGTTGAACTCAGGTGAGCAAACAAACTAATACAGATGACACCACACCCACGGTGCCACCCACAGATACCAGTGACGTCACATGCGGGTGCCCATACACCCATAGAGAGGATATTATTGTCAGAAGAGCACAAGATATACAGCAAAACAAAGTATGGCTCCTACATTAGGTTTGGGGGTTTTGTCCTTGGGATGCACCAGCCTCTGTCTGAGGGTCCTGTTTGGTTTGAAATGTACTGGGATTTTGTGTGTGGAGAAAATCCTCTTGAGTTTTTCAGAGACTTCAGCAACATATGGGATGATGATGTTTTTTTCGTTTATTCTTCTCACCATGATGTTCTGCAGCGGGTCTTTTGGATTTTCTTGCCTATTTGACAAAAGTCCAGTTAGGGTACCCACAGGTTTGGAGGGCATCTCTGATGTGTTTCTGTTCTTTGTGCTTCCCTTCTGTTTTAGTAGGGACATGCTCGGCCTGGTGTTGTAAGGTTCTGATGACCGAACGTTTGTGCTCCAGTGGGTGGTGTGAGTCAAAAAGAAGATATTGGTCTGTGTGAGTGGGTTTCCTATATACTTCCATTTTAAGGTTTCCATGTCCTTCCATGTTCACCAAACAGTCCAGAAAAGGTAGCTTGTTGTCGTTGGCATCCTCTCTGGTAAACTTGATGTTGTTGTCCACTGAGTTGATGTGTCTTGTGATAGCTTCCACTTCTTTTAACTGGATTTTGACAAATGTGTCATTAACATATCTAAACCAGTGGCTTGGTGGTGTTCCTCTAAAGGTTCCCAAAGTTCTCTTTTCCATTTCTTCCATGTAAAGATTGGCTACAATTGGTGACACTGGAGATCCCATGGCATAACCATGTTTCTGTCTGTAAAAATGATCCCTGAACTTGAACTAAGTTTTTGTTGGGCAGTAGTATAAAGCTTGATACTCCACATTACTCCAGACTTTTTGAATAGAGAAAGCTTCCTGGATAGGAAGCGAAACGTCTTCAAACTTCGGAAAACAAGTCCAGTTGTTTTGTTTTTTACTTTTTTTTTTGGAATGACCATGACCTGGATGACTGAGAATCTTCACCAGCATCATTATTGCAATTGCAACATGCATTCCAAAGACATTTGTGCGGTACTCTGGGGTTAAGCTCAGGGACCCAGAGTGGCACTCTGTGGGAGTTCAACCCAGAACCTCCAGGACACAAGCACAATGCTCTAACCACTGGGCCACCAATCCCTGAAAATAGGTTGTTAATATTGCTGCGAGTAGCAGCCATCATGTATGCAGATGTCGGGTACCATCCTGTTGCACTGACTTTGTGACTCATAATACCGACTTTAGAGACCGTTCCTTTTAAATTTTCCGACCCAGAGGTCGAGAATTTCAACTAATAGGGACAAATGGAATGCACTGTTTTTTATTGTTTGTGCTTTTGGGAAGAGGGGCAGGGCCTCTGCCTGTTTTCCACATTGTTCTGCTTCACCCACATTGTCTTTGTGTCAAGTGTGAGCTGGAGTCCAGTGTTTGTGTGCACCACCTTCCCTGCCTGTTTTGGATTCTTTACTCACCCTGCCCTCGCTGGATTCCTCATCGGCCTTCTGATTCTGGTCATGACCTGGACTGTTTTCGTTGCGTGTATAAGGTTCTCTGCTGATCTGAGCATTAACAGTCCTCCATAAAAGTAAGAGATGAAGACATGAATATTTGTTTGCAGTTACAAATCTGGAAATCTGTTTGTGAGCTGTTCTTTCTTTGCCATATATGACATATATGACATCATCTTTTCAGGATTTTCCCAAAGAAATGAAATATAAAGAGTATGTGGACATCTGGAACCACAAATTGAAGCTTTCATGTGAAACTGACAGAAAACACAACTATAGTTGTGCCGTCCTCGATATGTCTGTTAATATCCTGATGGCCAGCTAAACTTTTTCCCCACACCAAGACTCTGAAGATTGATTCTAGTTCATTCCACAGGTTTATTGGAGTTAGAGAAAAGGTGAAACTGCAACATACAAACAGCAAAGACGAATCAGCGCCATGCTATTTAACCTCGACCACACATGGATAAAGGCTCTTCAAACATAAAAATGACTTCGAAAAAATAATAAATATCTCCACACAATCTCAAAAACCAAGTATACATACCGACAATGCTATGCCAGACACAAGATGTTGAGAGATGCGATTGGATATGCATGAATCTAAAACAAATCGCCGAAAATGCGAGAGTTGAGCGCTTACTTCCTAACTACGGGTCAAATCATAGGACATTTTTAACAATGGGATCTCGCGTGAACATGACCAAAATAGAAACACCTTAGGAATCTGCATTGACAGCCAAAAGTAAAACATATTTAACTTCTGAAAATTAACTCAATGATATTTTTCCACTCATAACAAAACAATAGTAATAGTAAGTAATAGTAATATCATCTTTATTGTCATTAAAACATACATTGAAACATACATTACAACCAAATTTGTTCTCTGCTTTTAACCCATCACCCTTGGGGAGCAGTGGGCTGCCATGTGCGGCACCCGGAGAACAATCTGGGGTTAAGGGTCTTGCTCAGGTTCCCAGAGTGCAGGCGCGGGGGATCGAACCGGGTACTTGCATCCTTCTTTGAAGGATGCAAGTACCCGCATTTCAACTACTCTCAATCTACATAACTGACAACAAAGAAGTTTCATGGAAGACAAATGTATCAGTTGTCAGCAACTCATCTTATTAACCTCTAAATGCATATATATCCTGCACTACATGTCATGTAACAACACAACGTTCCCTTAGGGGGCAGTGAAGCAACATGGCATCTTTATTCTGAAGTTTGTCCACCTGAAAAATGTCTGTTATCTCATGTGTCTGGGCTGAAAAAAATTTGGTAAAACAAAACTATGATCACTGGTCAGTTCACTATTTATTTCTGAATCTAACTAGATTAAAATAGAATGTTATCCATCAGTCACAAGTTCTACTTAGGTGAATGTCCTGTCTATTTTGTTTCTACATTTCATTCCTACTTGCTTTTATTCTGTTTTATTTTCCTATATTTTAATCATGTAAAGCACTTTGCATTGTCTCTGTACTGAAATGTGCTATCCATCCATTCATCCATTTTCCAAACCGCTTAATCCCTCATGGCGTTGCGGGGTTGCTGATGCCTATCTCCAGCGTTCACTGGGCGAGAGGCAGGGTACACCCTGAACAGGTCGGCAGTACTGAAATGTGCAATACAAATAAATTTGCCTTGCCTGTTTGTTTGTTTGTTTTTTTTTTGTCTATTTGAGTTTACAAATCTTAGCACTTGAATTTATATCCAACCAAAGTCCAGCATGTAGCGGCTGAGTGAAGGTGGTCTGGACTCTGTGGAGGAGAGTCATGGTTTCAGAGACGCTGTAGAAGGACAGAATACCTGCTCTGTGATCCAGGTACACTCCTACTCTGGAGGAACCAGGACCTGAGACGGAGGTCCAGATGCCGTTGTGATAAAAATGATAACTGTCTGGGGGACATCCTAATGCCCAAGATTTGTCATTGTGTCCAAATCCACTTACTTTCCAGTTCACTCCTCTGCTGATGTTCTTGTATGCGACTGCTACAGAAACTCCCCCTCTCCTCTCCACCTCCCAGTAACAACGTCCAGTCAGACTCTCTCTACTCAGGACTTGATGAATCTTGGTGAATCTGTCTGGGTGACAAGAATAAGACTGAGGTTGATCCAACCTTGTTACCTTAGTGTTCCTCTCTGATAGTAACAGATGACAGTGTGCTGTGTTTGGATCCAGTGTGATTTCACATGAATATCTCAAGAATCCAGCTCTGCTCTCTGGTTCTGGTTCTGACAGTGAAACATCCACCTCAGCGAGTTTCATTGAGATGTTTGTCCATGCGTCTCTCAGGATGTCCTGTAGTTGATCTCTGAGCTCTGACACAGCTGCTTTCACATCCTCAAAGTACGGAGGTAAGATATAAAGGCTGGATGAGTGTGTAGACTCACTGAGTGCTGACAGTGAGGGGTAGTTGTGGAGAAACTGGTTGTGATCCTCTGTGTCTGAGAGCTGCTTCAGCTCAGCGTCTTTCCTCTTCAGCTCAGTGATCTCCTGCTCCAGCTTCTCCTGAAGCTCTTTGACTCGACTCCCTTCAGTTTCCTGCTGGGATCTGATCTGCTGCTTCACATCAGAGCTTCTTTTCTGGATGAGACGGATCAGCTGAGTAAAGATCTTCTCACTGTCCTCCACTGTTTTATCAGCAGAGTGCTTGATGGCCTCCAGCTCCTGTTGAAGCAGCTTCACATCTTTCTCTCTGTCCTGGATTCTCTGCTGGATGTTTTCTCGTCTCACCTCCAGCTCTCTCTGCCTCTCAGTCCTTTCTGCTGCAGCTGACACTGTGTCGTGGCCTTTATGTTCATCCATTAAACAGATAAGACAGATACACTTCTGATCAGTACGACAGAACATCTTCATCACCTCATCATGACGAGAGCAGATGTTCTCCTGGAGGTTCTTGGAGGGCTCCACCAGCTTGTGTTTCTTAAATGCAGCTGAATCATAATGAGGCTGAAGGTGTTTCTCACAGAAAGAGGCCAGACAGACTAAACAGGACTTGATGGCTTTCAGTTTTCTTCCAGAGCAGGAATCACAGGCCACATCTTCAGGTCCAGCATAGCAGAGATCAACAGGAGCAGCTTGGAGTCCAGTCTTCTTCAGTTGCTCCACTAAAGCTGCTAACATGGTGTTTTTCTTCAGAACAGGCCTTGGTATTAGGATCTCCCTGCACTGAGGGCAGCTGTGGATTCCTTTCTGATCTTGATTATTCCAGTGGTCCCCAATACACTTCATACAGTAGCTGTGTCCACAGGGAATAGTCACCGGATCCTTCAGTAGATCCAGACAGATCGAACAGGACAAGGTTTCTCGGTCCAGCTGGTTCTGCTCCATTTCTCCTCTTGGTCACAGTGACTGTGAGTTTCAAAAACCCAGCTCTTTCTAACCTTGTGTTTGTACAGAGGAATGTAGTCTGTCAACTTTTTCACACTTACATATGTTGGTTACACCCATCTTAAGCCCTCAGGACTCCACAACGATAACAATAAAACTGGAGTTGCCATTTGAGCTGCTCCAGCAAGACTTAGACTTAGACAACTTTATTTGTCATTTTGTATATACAGAGTGCGTACATAGTGAAATTTCGTTTACATACAACTTGAAAATTTTAGTGAATTGCAGTAGATTTTAGAATAAAGTAAATTACAGGATAAAATTACAGGATAAAGTGCAGCAATGATTTCAAAGTACAGCACTTGAAATGTAAACAATGCAGGACAAAGAGACAGTGTGCGATCACAGTGTACAGGTGAGTATATCTTAAAAACCATTTGTATGTGTAGAAATGATTTGTGCAAGAATGCATTTTAAAGACTGAGAGTTCGGCAGCATTTGTAATGCTGGATGAGGATGCAATAATGCAAATGTGCAAATATGCGAATGTGGTACAGAGTCCAGTTTTATCTTCAGCAGTTCAACTGTCTGATGGCAACAGGGAAAAAACTTTTGCAGAACCTGGTGGACCTGCAGCGGATGCTGCGGAACCTCTTCCCAGAGGGCAACAGGGAGAACAGTCCATGGTGGGGGTGTGTGGAGTCCCTGATGATGTTACGGGCTCGGGACACACAGCACTGAGATGAAATCTCCTTAATGGAGGGAAGAGGAAGCCCGATGATCCCTTCTGCTCTCCTCACCACTTTCCTTACATTCCTCCAGTCAGAGGCATTGCAGCATCCACACCACACAGAGAGACAGCTGGTCATATTGCTTTTGATGGTGCTTATGTAGAATGTCGTGAGGATGGGCGGGGGCAGGTGGGCTCTCCTCATCCTCTGCAAGAAGTACAGTCGCTTTAAGTCGACAATGATCTCCTTCGTCTTCTCCAAGTTTAGGCCCACCAGCTGCTCCACCTCGTGTCTGTAGTCCTGGTCGTTGTCGTCTCTGATGAGGCCCACCTCCGTTGCGTCGTCAGCAAACTTCACGATGTGATTGGTGGTGAACTTGGGGACACAGTCGTCTGTTCAGGGTGAACAGCAGGGGGCTCAGGACGCAGCCCTGAGGGGAGCCCATGCTTAGGGTGATGACATCAGAGGTGTTCTGTCCGACCCGGACTGACTGAGGTCTGTTGGTGTGGAAATCTAGCAGCCAGTTGCGAAGGAGGTGCTGAAGCCCAGATGTTCCAGTTTTCCCACCAGGTACTGTGGGATGATGGTGTTAAACGCTGAACTGAAGTCCAGGAACAGCATCCGCACGTGCGTGTTCTTCTCTTCTAGGTGTGCCAGGCTCAGATGAAGAGCGGAGGAGATGGCGTCCTCAGTGGAGCTGTTCCGCCGGTAGGCAAACTGGAACGGGTCGAATGTTGGGGGGAGACTGGAGACGACGTGTTCCTTTACCAGCCTTTCAAAGCACTTCATCATGATGGGAGTCAGTACAACAGGCCGGCAGTCGTTGAAACAGGTGACTTGAGGTTTCTTTGGCGCCGGAATGATGGAGGCTGACTTGAAGCATGCTGGCACTGTAGCTTGTTCCAATGAGGTGTTAAAAATGTCTGTGAGGACACCAGCCAGCTGACCTGCACACTCCTTGAGCACCCGCCCAGGTATGTCGTCAGGGCCTGGGGCCTTCTGCGGTTTGACTCTCCATAGGGTCTTTCACATGTCAGCTGTGTCAAGGCAGAGCACCTCCTCTTTCTGATGGGGGACAGTTTTCACTGCTGGAGTGCTGTTTAGTGCCTCAAACCTCCCAAAGAAGTTATTTAATCCGTTAAGAAAGTCAGCATCATTTTCACCCACCGGGGGTGAGGGCGTGTTGTATTCTGTTATTGCCCGTATTCCTTTCCACATGCTCCTGGTGTTGCTGGCATCATGGAAAAGCTCCTGGATTTTCTGACTGTGGTTCCGCTTCGCTAGCCTGATGGCACGGTTCAAGTTGGCTCTCGAAGTCCTCAGTGCCTCCTTGTCTCCAGACATGAAGGCTGAGTTCCGAGCTTTTAGCGCTTGACGGACCTCTTCAGTAATCCAGGGTCGTTGGTTGGCTCGGGTGATGATGGTCTTGGTGGTGCTGACGTCGTCAATGCATTTGTTGATGTAGGCTGACACAGTCATGGCGTACTCAACAATGTCGATCTTGTCCTCATAAGTTGCTGCAGCTTTGAACATGTCCCAGTCAGAGCACTCAAAACAGTCGGCGCGGAAAGTAGCTAGCCCCTCCAGGCTAACGCCGTTGTCCAGGATTGATGAGGTGAGCCATGTTTCAGTCAGAATCAGAGCGCAGCAGGACTGGTACCCGTAGTACTCAAAGACCGCATAAACAGTCAAGCGTAGAATTGCACTGATCGGCTGGGTAGATGAGTGGTTTCCAGCGAGTTTGCCGGCATTTTTTATGAAAATATCCGCGAGTTGTAGCAGAGCTGTACGCCTTAGCTGCTGCCCGGGAGCGCAGCCGGAAGTGGAAAACAAGAAAACCTCTTTCAGAACAGGATCAAATACTACCAGCAGAACAAATCCAATTTAATATGTCTGATTGTGCAATTTGGTGTTTCAAACCATACTCATCAACCAAAAAACATTGTTCTTAGTTCAATGGTTGTAAAGTGATTTCTTTCCGGGGTTTCAGGGATCCATACTTGGACATTCTTTAAAAATACTTATCTTAACTAGTTCCATATCCAAATGTTCACACAAAATGCTATAATTTAAATACTAGCAACAAAAAAAAGGAAAACAAAGTCATACATAGCTGTGACTAGTCTTAATCAAGTTATGATTTATTTCCAGGTCTGACTCTCAAAATTACATGTCTGATGAAATACAAACAATCAATTTTTCTGCCTGATTATTCCTGAGAGGTGAACTTGAGACGATCAATGACTTCAAATATCTTCTTGTTATTTTAGGCTCAACCACATCATTTGAAAACCACAGAGGAAATCTTAATTGCCATCAAATTTTTAACCCACTTTGCTGTCAGTTAAGGACACCACTGTATGAACCAATATACCATCAGCATTACGCTAGTGTCAAATAAATATCACCTTCAAAACCCCTCCTAAAAAGTTACTTAAAACCAAACAGCATGACACTGCTAGACTGATATCCTTTTTGAATTTGTACATACGTATGGACATGTGCTTTATACTGTCTGTACTTCAGTTTATTATACCATACCATGCAGATTTTATTTATAAAACACTTTAAACACCAACAAGACCAAAATGCTGTACAAAATCAAAAAATACACGCAATCATAAAATACAAATGCTCACTCATAAAACAATAAGCAAAAAGGATATAAAAATATTAGTAATAAAATTAAGGTCAGAGTTAACAATCAGAGTTAACATTGGTGATAGAGTTTAAGACAACCAAGAGAAAAGAACAGAGTACGGGTAGCGTCAGAAAGCAAGCCTCAAACACTGGCGCCATCTTCATTATTGTATAAAGTGTTGGTTGCTGTGCACATATGCATGATTGCAAAATACACTTTACGTGTACGCATTTCTATTACATTGCATTAAGTGTTTATTTAGCACTTTACCGTACATCAGATAGGATGTGTTTTTAACTGTATAAGTGAAACTATTCTATTGAATTCATGTGTGGGGTGTGCCCTTTTTCTTTCAGTTTGAGCAAAGAGTTCAGGATTTGGATCTGTTTCAGAGGGCGGGAGTGGTCTGTAATGGTCAGAGGCAGGGGACCCAGAATTCAGCCAGACCAGGAGAGGTTTCTTTAAAAAGAAGGATTTTAATAACAGAAATCAAAAACAGAGACAAAATCCAAAAGAAACCTGTTGTAACAAAAATGGCAGAAAAACAAACAGTCCAGTTGTGCAAGCAGGGCAGGAACAGACAGAACAGGATGGCTCAGGTTACTGGAGACAAAAGGGGTCAAAAATCCAAAAGCAAAAAACAGAATCTTGCAGAAGGAGACTCACCCATAACTCAACAAGACGACCTGGCACTGATGTCTGGTCTCAACAGTTTATATGGAGGAGGAAGCAGGTGAAACCGGTGAGAGAGGTGATTGCAGGAGGGGTGGAGTTAGGCAGGTGTACAGAGTAAGTAATTAGACCAGACATCAGTGATGAGGCTCAAAACAAGACCAGATCAGAAACCAAACTTAAAACAATAACTGTAAAAGAAGCCTCAAAACTCACACTAACACACAAACCAAAACTAAAACGTCAGAAGAAGAACACAACAACAAAAGGCACAAGTCCAAAACAAAAAACAACCCTCAAAGGGCCAATCCCAACAATACAGAGTCCAAATAGTCTAAGTGACCGAATGTCTGGCGGTCGTCCCGGAGGACATGACCAGGCAAATCAGAGTTATGTCTGCTCTCTTAACTTCATCGTCAGGTGCAGGAGGAAAGAATCCCTCTATGCCAAAAACAGCTTTGTTTATTTCTCAGCTGTTTCAGGAAAGGTGACTTGAAGCATATTTTAGACTTGATCATCACTAAAGGTCTAAAAATTTTACAGGTCAATGTAACTGATGTTGGTCTATCTGACCACTTTTCTGTTACCTTTGAAAGCATAATTTCCAGTGACTCATTTAGCCAAGGGGGCATCGTAAGAAAACGCACCTTTAAGGACAATGCCACGGAAACTTTTATTCAAGCTTACTCTGCTACCTCAACCTTAGGCTGCAACTCAGTAGATGAGCTAGTAGATAACTTTCAGTCTAAAGTCTCAGACATCATTAACTGCATTGTTCCAGTTAAAGTGAAAGTTCTTTCCGGAAGGAAAAAACCTCCTTGGAGAAATGCTCCAGCAGTTAGATGTGAAAAAGGGAGTGTCGAAAAGCTGAACGCAGGTGGAGAAAGAACAGACTGCAGGTTCACTATGACATCTATAAAGAGAGACTTTAACAACATGTCCTCCGAGTTTCTTTAGTTAAATGACTGAGTGTCTAAAACTGAAACTTGTCAGTGTGTTTTTTTTTTTTGTTTGTTTGTTTTTTTCCACAAAGCCAGTCTGGGAAAACCCTTTCAGTTACATCACTGAACAGCTCTTGAGATTTTCAAATAGATTTTAAAAATAATAAACATAATAAACATGGTGAATAAATTATGTTATGGAGGATTCTGTTTACAAAATATTTTTTAACCTGACCGGTTTGACACTCATATTTTCATGACTTGTTCAAAGTTAATTGAGTTAACCAAATATTGATGCTAAAGTGTGTGTGTGTGTGTGTGTGTGTGTGTGTGTGTGTGTGTGTGTGTGTGTGTGTGTGTGTGTGTGTGTGTGTGTGTGTGTGTGTGTGTGTGTGTGTGTGTGTGTGTGTGATAAGACATACTATATGACTGTTCTTTTTTGGAGTTCAACACGCTACCACCTAAGCTGAACAGAAACTTCTAACTGATTTATTTTGTCCATCAGAAACTTGGCTGCAAGAGGACTACGTCAGTATAAATGGGTCAACTCCCTCTAATTATTTAAATTTCCACATTCCCAGAACTATGGGTAGAGGAGGAATAACAACCATCTTTCAATCTGATTTATTAATTAGTCCAAAGACAATTAATACCTACAATTTGTTTGAACATTTAACCCTTAGTTTCCCTTATCCAAACTGCAAAGCAATAAAACCTCTATTGTTACTTCCTTACACTCAGTTTTTTGGTCAGTACTCAAACGTCTCATCTAATTTAGAGTTAAATACTGACAAGGTAATTATAGTGGATTTTAACATTCATGTTGACACTGAATGTGATAACCTTGATGTAGCCTTTAAATTTATCCTAGACTCAATTGGTTTTGCTCAAAATGTACATAAACCAGCACATTCTTGCCTTCATACTTTGGACCTTGTGCTGACTTAAGGCATTTACTGTGAAGAAATAATAATATTTCCTCACAACCATGTCCTATGTGACCATTTTCTAATAAACTTTGAGTTTGATTTAACTGACTTCTCCACCCCCAAATGAAGGTTTCATTATAGTAGATCTTTATCACATAATGCTGTATCAAACTTTAAAGAGTCTGTCCCGTTTTTAATTTCCTCAGTATCACAGAAATGCCAAACAAATGGAAACAGTGTTATTTCCCCATTCACAAATTGATGTTCTTGTTGCTATTTCTTCCTCATTCCATTTTGCATTAGACATTAGCTGTGTTTCCATCCAATTCTCATGGGAATTTTGAGCGAACTTTTAAAATTTTGCAAAAAAAAAAAACGTGCATCAGACATGTTTCCATCTGCTGGTTTCTATCGAATTAACCAGGCATCGCACAGCATTATGTCACCATGTGTTGACATTGGCTGTAATAAAGAGGAAGTAACAGTTGCTAACTAAAAATGTTGATGGAAACGCAACAGATTGAGCCCCCTTGAAAAAGAAGGTAATTATTCATAGGAGGCTGGCTCCCTGGTTTAATCCAGAGCTGTGTTCTTTGGAGAACATTAGGAAGTTGGAGAGAAAATGGTGATCTACACATCTTGATGAATGATCCATAATCTGAAAAACCAGTCAAGTGTTGTATAAATAGACCCTCTGCAAAGTTAGAGGAGCATATGTTTCATCATTAATAGGGGAGAATAAAAATAATCAGGTTTCTTTTTAGTACAGTTGCCAAACTTACACAGAGTCATAGCTCTGTTGATAGGTGCAGTCCTCAAGTACCACTGCCCTGCATGTATTAGATGTCTCTCTGTTGCGGCGCACCTGATTCACATGATTGCATGAGCTCCTTGGCAGTCATCCATCAGGTGCTGCAGTAGCCTGTTAATCATTCACTCAGATATGTCAGGTGGGTGGCAGTAAGGAGAAACCTAAAATATGCAGGGCAGTGGTACTTGAGGACCAGGTTTGAGAATCACTGGTTTAGACCCAGTAGAGCTTTTGGAGTTTTCTAAAATTGTAGCTTAATCTAAACCTTCAACCTGAATGTTAGACCAGATCCCAGCCAAGTTATTCAAGAAAGTACCGGTATTCCCTTTTATCAATGCCCCAATTTTAGACATGATCAGTCATGTCTTTGTAAATGGATATTACCACAGCCTTTCAAAGTGGCTGTAATTAAAGCTTTACTTAAGAAACCCTCTCTTGATCAAGATGACTTAATAAATTATAGATCTATATCTAGTCTTCCTTTCTTATATACAATTCTTGAGAAAGTAGTTGCTAATCAAGTATGTGAACACTTACAAAGTATTGACCTATTTGAACAGTTGCATTAAGGCTTCCGAGCTCATCATAGCATTGAAACGGCTCTGGTGAAGGTCACTAATGATATTCTCATGGTCTCAGATAATGGACTTTTTTCTGTACTTGTCCTATTAAATCTCAGTGCTGCATTTGATACAGCTGATCACAATATTCTCCTACAAAGACTTGAACATACTGTAGTGATTAAGAGGAGCATTAGGCTGGTTTAAATCTTGTCTGTCTGACAGATTCCAGTTTGTTCATGTTAATAATAAATCTTCAAAATCTACGGTCATTTGTGGAGTACCACAGGGTTCAGTTCTTGGGCCAATTCTCTTTACTATATACATGCTTCCAATTGGTAAAATTGTCAGACAGCACAGGATTAACTTCTGCTGTTATGCTGATGACACACAGCTATATTTATCCATACATCCTGCTGAATCCAACCAATTATTTTGACTACAGGCATGTCTTGATGACATCAAAACCTGGATGACTTTCAATTTCTGCTTTTAAATTTTAACAAGACAGAAGTTGTAATCTTTGGACCAGAGTCCTTAAAAATAAACACTGGGGAGTTGAAGCACAATCCTCCCCCTTTGTTCAGTGATGGCTTTTGTTTTCGACCAAGTTGGCTTCTCTCACCCCTCTTTCAAACCATCTTTTCTCCCTGTCCAAAATTTGGACATCAATGTCGTCAAGAGTGTCCTTTGTTCTTGAGGTGCTAGTGGAATGCTGACTCTTACCCCGAGCTGCTGGCCCTCCTGTGCTAAGCCATGCGTTCATGTAGCTGATGTTTAGTTTTTTTCAATGCAGGAGTCTGAGCAGTCCTCGCTGCATTGGCCACAGACACAATGCTGCTCAGCTGTAGTTTGGATGTTTTGTCTTTGGGATGAACCAGTTTTTGTCTGAGAGTGTTATTAGGTTTGAAATTTACTGGTATGTTGTGTTTGGAGAAAATTCCCTTGAGTTTCTCAGACACATATGAAATCATAATGTTTCCCCTGCGACTCCAGAATAGGTGTTGAAACATTTTCAGAAATAACTGAGCGAAAGTCCGGTTTCCTCCAAATTAAGCCTGTTTGCTGTTGAGTTGACCCGGATAACTGAGGATTTGCACAGGCATAGATGGGTTTATCTTGTAAAGCTCATTTAGACAGCATTTAATGTAAATGGGTGCATATAAATAGACTCAACTGAAATTAAATCATTTAAAATGACAGTTTTAAATTCTTTGATTTCTTTCAGGAATCATAAACCTGAAAATCCTCCGTGTTCTTACAGCTCTTAAACACAGCAGCTCACCTGTTCCACAGGTTTCCTTACTCCCTCCCCCTTTGAAGGTGAAAGTTGGTTGGCTGCAGCCTCTTTGCTCTGACACGTGATTCGTAGATCAGAGCTCAGAGCTGATTCTGTTTTTAGGAAGTGAAACACAGTCACTGTGACCGAGAGGAGAAATGGAGCAGAACCAGCTGGACCGAGAAACCTTCTCCTGTTCGATCTGTCTGGATCTACTGAAGGATCCGGTGACTATTCCCTGTGGACACAGCTACTGTATGAACTGTATTAACAACTTCTGGGATGAAGAGGATCAGAAAGGAATCCACAGCTGCCCTCAGTGCAGGAAAACTTTTATACCGAGGCCTGTCTTAGAGAAAAGCGCCATCCTGGCAGCTTTGGTGGAGCAGCTGAAGAAGACTGGACTCCAAGCTGCTCCTGCTGATCTCTGCTATGCTGGACCTGAAGATGTGGCCTGTGATTTCTGCTCTGGAAGAAAACTGAAAGCCATCAAGTCCTGTTTAATTTGTCTGGCCTCTTTCTGTGAGAAACACCTTCAGCCTCATTATGATGTGGCTCCATTAAAGAAACACAAGCTGTTGGAGCCCTCCAAGAACCTCCAGGAGAACATCTGCTCTCGTCATGATGAGGTGATGAAGATGTTCTGCCGTAAAGATCAGAAGTGTATCTGTTATCTCTGCTTAATGGGGGAACATAAAGGCCACGACACAGTCTCAGCTGCAGCAGAAAGGACTGAGAAGCAGAGAGAGCTGGAGGTGAGACGAGAAAACATCCAGCAGAGAATCCAGGACAGAGAGAAAGATGTGAAAGAGCAAAAGGAGAAGGTAGTGTTCATAAATCGATCTGCTGATAAATCAGTTAAAGCATGTGAGAAAATCTTTATTGAGCTGATCCGTCTCATCCAGAGAAGAAGCTCCGATGTGAAGAGGTTGATTAGAACAAAGCAGGAAACTGACGTGAATGAAGCTAAAGAGAATCTGAACAAGCTGGAGCAGGAGATTGCTGAGCTGAAGAGGAAAGACGGTGAGCTAAAGCAGCTCTCAAACACAGAAGATGACATCCTGTTCCTGAAAAATTATTACCCCGAGCCAAGCCTCACCCCCAAAATGCTTGAACTGAAACTGCCCAATTTGTACAAAGTAGGGTATCTCAATGATATAAAAACAGCTGTTTTAGAAGCTGAAAGGGTGGTTGAGGAAATTGTGACCAGCTGGATGGAGATCACTCTGACAGAGATTGAGATAGATGGTTCATCATCAACTCCTGCAGAGGTGCGTATGAACAGGAAGGAACTCTTGGTGCATTTACAAGATTTAACACTGGATTCTGTGACATCAAACAGGTACTTATCTGTCACAAAAAACAGAGCAATTAAAAATGAAAAAGCCCAATGTGCTGACAGCTCTGAACGGTTTAAACGTTTTCAAGCACTGAGCAAAACGACTCTGAGTGGATCTTCTTATTGGGAGGTGTCTAAGTCTGGTAGATGCTCAGTGGCTGTTGTATCCAAAGATATCAGCAAAACAGGCCGACCAAAGGAATACACATTTGGACTCAATAAAGACTCCTGGGCTCTGGAGTGCTGCCAACTTTTCTACATATTCAGACATGACAATGCTCTGACACTGATCTCAGGTCCTGGTTCCTCCAGAGTAGGAGTCTACCTGGATCACAGAGCAGGTATTCTGTCCTTCTACAGCGTCTCTGAAACCATGACTCTCCTCCACAGAGTCCAGACCACCTTCACTCAGCCGCTACATGCTGGGATACAACTGTATGAAAATGGAGACTCAGCTGAGTTCTGTGGACACATATAGGTCAGAAACCACACAATTATTATTGTGTAGATAAGATCAACTTTATCATCTCCATAGGGGGAACTTAATTAGTTTCAGCAGCCCGACGGGGTAAAGCCGTGGCTTTAGTAACGGATTTTTATTGAGTATAAATAAATAATAGGAAAAATATTGCATAATCATAAATAAAAAGGGGAAATTTACAAATAATATATAAGAAAGAGTTGAGAAAGTATTTTTTGTATTGCACGCCTAATGTCAGCAGCCTGAAAGTCATCTAGAAGTTTGCTCGTGTGATGCCATCTTCGCGCTTTTGAGCACTGCACGCAGTTTTTCTTACTTTCCAGGCTGTTGCGTAAAAGCTCAACACGCACAGAGAAAAAGATGCTTTGATCTGCAGCAACATTCTTCAAAGTATGTGTATTTGGCAGGTGATCCAGGAAATAATTAACCTTTCAACACTCATCTATTCTCTTCCCCAAACTGTGAGCTGTGCGCTCGGCAGCACTGCGTTTTTTTTCTACCTTTTTTTTCCCCCTCCATTTTATGTTAGTTGTTTTGCTAAATATGATAACTTTATACAAGCATGCAATCCCAGGGAAATGCTGGCAGGTGAGTGCGAGTCAATATAACTTAGATAAAGTAGTAAAACAACTGCTGAGTAAAAATGAAAAAGCAAATGAAAAATAATGATGATGTAAATAAGGCCCGTTCAAACATTTCGATGCTGTGTGACAAAAAATAAAGTTTTGTCATCATGACAACGATTTCTTAATCCAGTCTGATCGGTTAATTTAACTAGGACCACATTTACTCTGTTTTTCTTTTATTGTACCATCAACCAATCACAGCTCTTAGAAGATAGTGTCACACCTAGCAATGCGGTCAACCGCACCTCCTCACAAAGGTAAACATTTTCTGTCGTTTCCTTACTCAGAGTCGCTTTCAACAGCGTCTGAATTGCTATTAAACAGAGATTCCTAGGTAGGAATTTTTATGCTAGTATAAAAACTTTCTAAGAATCTTTGTGAATTCGGGCACTGGACCTTAACAGAACCTGAATTCACAATCTGCTCTCAACCAGTTCTAGGTTTCTGTTTAAATTAACTTTAAGAAGCTGCTCTGGTTCAATAAATGTTTACTTGAACAGACAATTTTGACTTTAAATAACATTTTAGACATTATCAGGCAGCCATTTGTTTGTTAATGATTTATGTTAACCAATTGGGGGAGTGGTGGCCGAGTGGTTAGAGCAGCGCGCTTGCATTTTGAGAAGGTTGCAAGTACCTGGTTTGATCCCAACTGCCTGCACTCTGGGTCCCTGAGCAACACCCTTAACCCCTGATTGCTCCTCAGGCATGGCACAGTGGCAGCCCACTGCTCCCCAAGGGTGATGGGTTAAGATGCAGAAGAGAATTTCTCCATTGTGAGATCAATAAAGTTCCAATAATTATTATTATTATTAATTAAAGAAGTTGTGATTATTGTTGCATTCTAAAAGGTGTTTCAGTCACATACAAATTCTCCATACAGCTCTCTATATTCTGCAGCTGCACAGGAAAAAAATTTGCATCATTTACCACATTACTATTAGTTGCATTATTTAAAGAATATGGCTCAATTTGCAAAGTGATTCATTAGATTGTTGATGTTAGAAATATCAATGAGCACCAAGTCCATAGATCGGTTACTCTGTGTAGTTTTTATCTGAAACAGAACAGTGATTTAAGCGTTATATGGGAAAGAACTAAACGTGCACATCACAGATTTTGTATATATTGTATTTTACTTCTATATCTTTACATGATTACATTTCCTTCTCTGAATAAATGGACATTATGTTTCTCTGGACAGCATTGGGTGGTGTTTGGGGTGTTTTGTGTTGTTTTATTCATGGTTTACAGTCAGAATTAACAGATTTTTCTTTGCTCCACCATCATATGGTTTCCGATATCTCTGAGCAGTAGTTTTCGGCTTTAGTACAGGAGGCAACACACAGAAAGTCCAGTTCCTCTGCCACGTTTTTTTGTTGCTTTATGTTCACTGTTGCTCTCTAACAACTTAAGAAAACAATACGCTGAAAACTAATTCAGTTAAGCCCAAAAGGAATAATACTCCTGGTAGATTTGTTTGCAAAATAGTTTTTATTCAAGCAAAAAGTCTGCTTCAGATAAGACAGCCTCTCAAACAATGTCAGAAGAATGTAAGATGAAAAAAAACATGTTGGTAAAAGTATATTAAGGACTTTAGACCTAAATCTTCCGGGGGTATGAATAATTTAGGATTTAAATGTTGTCATCTGTTGTGCTGATATGTTTGTTACCACCTGATATAAGGACAGAACATGGGATTTTCCTTCTTAAGATATTTTTGTGGGCATTTTTTTGGGGTGTTTTTTAGTAACTGTTAAATCGTCAATGTAAATAAACAAAAGAAAAAAAATTGTTGATTTCTTCTAACCACAGATTTTGTTTGTGAACTGAGGAAACTAAATTAGGTGATAATGGGTGTTTTATGGACTTGTGTTGTTACAAATATCTGAGGTTAATTCTGTGTCTGGTTTTAAAGAACATGCAGCAGTTTTTGTTCACTGAATCATGTAACAACAGATAATCTTATTGTGATTTTTGCTTCTGTTCTGTTGATACCAGTTGTAAATGTCTCAGTATAATATTGTGTACTGTCCAATGTGTTAAAAAAAAATCTGAACAAAAATAAAGGGTGAAAATAGAAGTTGTTGCACAGGTCTGGTGTGTCCCCTTTTTTCCTGAAGGGAAAACCTACTAAAATTATTTATTCTCCTCTCTTTTATCTGTTGTAGTCAGACTCCTGCTTTTATGTCCGTATATTTGAGTGAAATTCATGCCCACGCATCTAAGCTGCCAGGGCCCGTTTTCAGAAAGCATGGCCGATTAACTCTGAGCAGTTCTTCCTCACCCTGTCATACTTTTTGGTTTCAGAACAGGTGATATGGTGAGGTTCTGTCTTTCAGGCACAGGGCTCAGATAAATGCACTCCAAATGATACAGCATACCAACAAGTTTTGGGCATTTTTCTTTTCCCAGTGTTGTGAATAACACAAGGTCAATAACGACACAGGTGAGCAACTTTGGTGAGGAGCAACTTGAGAGGTCTGAGAGAACCCCTTTGGGAGGAATAGACCCCTTGCATCTGACGTCACAGTCACGTGATCGGGGGTGCGCGCCTCCATCTCGGTGGGCACGCTAGTGTGACAGCCCACCACTGCACTGGCACAGTTAGCTTATTACTCGCATGGCCGGCGGAGCGACTGTTCAATATGGTGCAAATCTGTTGCATTGTTGGTTGCGGGAATCGTGCTGGGAGGGACAAAAAGTCGTTCTATAGGTTGCCTACCATAATAGACTGGCATTGTGCTAACACACTTGAGTTTTCAAGGCGCAGGCGGCGTGTGTGGCTGACACGAATTTCACGTGCTGATCTGGAGAGCGTGAACATCAACAATGCACGCGTGTGTAGCGATCACTTTGTAAAAGGTAAGGTGCTGATTCATCAATTGATATGTTGATTGTAAATTAAATTAATGGAATGGTCTAGTAGCATGAGTAGTACTTAGTTAGATAGACTGCTAGGCATGTGGCGTTGCTATGGCGTTGCTAACTCCTACAGTGTATGCCCGGCTTTTCAGTAGGAGTTTTTCAGTCGTGATACTTATATACATCTCAAACTGTGCGACGGAACCGCGGGGTTTAAAAAGTTCACCGCTCATGATCTGTGCGGCGCGACGCTCGGACGCGACCGGACTGTACACACTGTACTTCGTGCCCCCTCTGGCACCGCTCGCTGTGGTGGAAGAGGCAGGGGAGCGACGGTGGGTGAACAGGGAACCAGAGCAGGGGGTCGAGCCCACCTCATGCACCGCACCGGCGGCCGCGCGGCACGGCAGGTCGCCCGGCCCGCCCCGCGAGCGGAGGCTTGCCGAAACAGGCGGCCAGCGCGTCGCGCGGACCGGAGCGCTTGCCCTCCACAACCCCTCCGCGAGCCGACCGATGTTCGGGCCCCGCGGGTCCCGGGCCGGGGACGGAGAGGAGCGGAGGTCGCCCCCTCGTAGCTCTGCTTGAACAGCAGGATGCGCTCACGAAAACCTCACGACGGCCGACTGAACAATATTAAACTCACCCTTCCACGGACAACTGCTACATCATTCAGGTAACAAACAGACAGTTCACATATCCATCCGGCAGTGAACTGTTTGTGCGCTTCCAAACTCTTGTACGCCTTCATCTGATCGCCACTGTACGTTGGGGTGGGTGACAACACAAGGTAGTTCACCAGATCCGCATAGCAAACTGATGGCCAATCATCGGGATTGCTAGAAAAATCCTTATCAGGAAGAGCCAAAGGGTCCGCATTACCGATCCTTGTACATTTAGCATAGTAAAATGCCTTATCAGAATGTGTAACTCATCCACATAAGGCTTGGATTGCATGTTGGTAAGGGTGAATATCGTGCGTTGTGTAGAAAATGGCGTGGCAAACCAATATGGCTGCCACGCAAGGGGTTCTGGGTAACAGAGTCACGTGGTTGCAAGGGGTCTATTAGAGGCGAGACTGGAAACCTCCTCGTCCAACATCAGCGCCTGATCTGCAAATGTGCTTCTCGGAGAATGATTTAAAAAAAACTGTGCTTCACATCAGAGCTTCTTTTCTGGATGAGATTAATAATCTCTTTTTCAATGAAGACCTGGCAAAAAGTAAAAAATAAAAACAAATAAAAAAACTGTTACAAAACATGACATGGTAAGCATCTTATATAAATAGCATCCACAAAGACTATTTAAAAAAATGAAACCTGTAAAATGTTACATCAGACAGAATTAAAAACACTGATATTTTAGAGAAATCATCTCTAAAACTATCAATCTAGCTTTAAAATCATTCAGATTTGCAGTTATGTGATTTGCAGGTACTGTGTGTTTTGGCCAGTAGGTGACACTGTGGAATAAATTATTGAAGATGGCTGTTTCCCAAATGCGTGTGTGCTTAGGACAAGAACTGTACATAGCAAGAGCAGAAAATGTCAAGTTGAACAAAGAAAACTCCAATATTTGGGTCACATCTTCTCAAAGGATGGTTAAAACCAGATCAGGGCACAATCAAGGATGCAAGAAAGGCGTGGAGTGATTCTTAGGCATGGCCACTTATCTTGCAAACTTCTTTCCAAACATGTCCCCACATCCTGAGCCAGTGAGAGCACTAACTGTTAATGAGACTACCAAAATACCAGGTGTGTGGTACATGTCAGGAAAAGAGATGCACATGCCAGACTCATTATCCAGAGCCAACCTGCCAGTAACAGGCTCACCAGCTCTGGTGCATATGGTGATGTCCAACTTACTAGAATCAAATGAAAAACTTCAACAGATCAGACAAGAAACAGCTAATTATTCAACATTAACTAAAGTCAGTGTGACGGTCCTCAAGCCATGGGATGGCCTGAAACAAGTGAAAGAAGTGTACTGGAACTTCCGAGAGGAGATGTCAGTGATTAATGGAATCCTATTTAAAGGAGAAAAAACTCATCGTTCCAGCAGCTGTAAGAGCAGACATGGCAAAGCTCATCCATGAAGGTCCCCTCGGTATTAAAAGCTGAAGACGCCGAGCAAGAGAGGTAACTTTTCTGACCCGGAAAGTCACAAGCGACGCAGCATTGGTGAGCAATTGTTGGATGTTGGAAACTCACCAGCGCAGCTGTTGATGGAGGACCGATCAAGCACCGAACTTCCAATGGCTTCATAGATGTTTAAACCTCAAACAGTCTCGTTTTGTATCTCGTTGTATCTCGTTTTGCATGCACAATGTAAATACAAAATGACAATAAAGTTTGTCTAAGTCTCCAAAGGAGTGACACAAATGCTACAGTCAAGACAACACAGACAGAAGGATTACTTTGTTAACGGATCAAAAGAACTTCAGAAACTTGAAGTTGGAAGCAAAGTGAGGATGTGGCAAGAGGGAACGCGGACTCCAGCTCCTGGCACCCCAGAGGGGTATCCAGCCCCCGGACTAGATAGGGGGATGGACTTCCAGGGTGAACCTGTAAGTGGGCGGGGCACCTGTCTCTTCGGAATGTGGGTGGGGCTTAAGTTTGATGACTGAAGGTGGGGTCAACAATTCTCTATGGTAGAAATAAATTATGTCACAAACACACAGTTTTTCACCTGAACCACTTATTCTTCCAGATGGAAAGCCTGGCATTTCTTCCTCTTCTTTCAGCTCTTAAGCAGCATCTGACCAGTCATTCCGCATTCCTCCTCAGATACTGACGGTTGGTTAAACAAACACGTAGGTGTAAGATCTGACAGACTACATTCTTCTGTACAAACAAAAGCTTAGAACATATTCTCAGGGAGTAGAGCTCACAAATTCAGTCTGACCGGGAGGAGAAATGGAGCAAAAGGTAGATATTATAGATCAGGACACTTTCTGCTGTTCTATCTGTCTGGATCTACTGAAGGATCCGGTGACTGTTTCCTGTGGACACAGCTACTGTTGTCACTGCATTAAAATTCACTGGGATAAAGAGAATCAGAGAGGAGTAAACACTTCAGAATTCAGCTGTTATATTGCTTCTCTGTTTAGCTCTGTTGGTGATGGCACTCTACCCCCTAATGGAGGGAGGTGACATAGAGTTTGTATTTTTAGATTAAACCCTGAGTTGATACTGTTCATGTCTATGAAAAATATTATCAGTTACGTAGATTAAATGTAGATAAAATATGTGTTTTTATCACTTTTAATTCAAATCTTAGTTCTGTAGTTATCCCTATATTTTTGTGCTTTATATGAACTTCCCATAACTATGACAGTCTCTTAATTTCCCGAGTGTTCAGAGCTCTGAATTTTTTTTAACAATTACCTGGGTTGTGTGTTTTTATATTAAGTTTCACAAAGTATTAATTAGTACTAATATTGATGTTAATGTTATTTGAATACTAGTATTATCTATTCTGGATAGTGAACAAAACAGACAATGCTATGTTCAACAGCTATAACTCGTGGTAAGCAGCAGCAAGTTATTAGCATTAGTGGCATCAGGGGGCTTGTTTAAAAGACCTTTTACACATGTTTCAGTTTAATGAGCAGATTGAAAAACACAAATACGTTAACGTCCCTTAAGTATTTAAAACCCTCACTGAAACAAAGCTTGATATGACCTTATAAACACAACCCAAAAAGCCAAAACATTGCTGTGTGACCTGTTAGTGTTACCTTCCCAGCTTGGCCTAAGAACACAGTAAAAACACATCAGCAATTAGCTTCAGATGTAAGACGTTCTGGCTTCATCTTGCTAACACAAAACAAACACAAGTGATGACAAAACTTTCAAAATAACACAAGATCCAGTGTGTGCACGCTTAGTTAGGCATTTATGTTTAAACATACATTTTGCAAATACTTATTTGTGTGTGTAGAAACAGATGTGCAAGTTGACCGTTCAACATGCGGCTTATGATTAAACTATTCTGTCAGTGTTAAGAACGCTAAACCTTTAGGGATTACGAGCTCTGTAGCAATTGCTTACCTTTCTTTTGTAATTACTAGCTTTTGCGCAAGGCTTCACCTTTTAAGGAATTACTAGTTTTTTAAGCTTATGCTTCTCACCCTTTTTTTTAGGGAAATTAGCAATTTTAGCTTTATGAGCACCCCCCCCCCTTTCCACATAAACAGGGTGGCACCTCAGATTAACTAGGGTTAAATCTGGAAACAAATTTGTTTTACACAACACAAAATAAGATCCATAAATGTCCTATTAGACAAATATGCAAAGCATCTTAGGTTAGATATTGGAGCATCTAACTCCTCTGGACTGGAAGTTGATTTTGAAAGCGCATAACTGTGGACTTTCATTTAAGACTTGTGGTTTATGCAAACATGAGGATAAGTCCCAGCATCTGGAAACAGATGTGCAACAAAATTTGGTTCAGTCAGTAAGAATAACTTTACAGTTAATCCAACTATCAGACTGTTGGTTACACCAAATAACTTGACTGATTCAAGCATCTGAATTTAAGGTTTTCGTAATACAGGATATTTTCACGAGCTGAGAAAATGTTGTAGTTAGCTTTTAATTTCCTAAAAGTCTAAAAATGTCAGAGGTGATATTCTAATATGTGTGCAGTTCAGCTGTGTTTACGATCTCATCCAGGGAAGCCAAATCTGTTGTGAGATTACACACTGTTTAAAGTTATTTAATGTTTAATAAATAACTCTCGGTGTTAAGTATTGTCTGGAGGATATCAGCTCTAAAGCTGATATCAGGACAATAGTTGAAAGGGATGATATTAGCACTAGCGATCTTTTAACAGCAAACTCTGCATAGACATAAAATAAAGAGTGACAACTTCTATTCAAGTTCAACAATTTAATAACAGAAATAATATCAACATCACTATATAATGCTGTTTATCTGAATTAACACCATATTTAAATCAATAAATCCTCTCTACTTGGCTAGTGAAACATAACTAAATTACTAAGCAAAAGGAAGATAAAAAGAAGCTAAGCTAAGGAGCTCTTTACATGCAAAAAGCAAAACAAAAGTGGGTGATCATAATCAGAACTAGAAAAAATTGCATTTCCTGCGAAAATGCACTGTGAATGCAGTAAGCTAAATGATTTAGCAAAAGATGCAGAAGTTCTTTGAAGAAGAGAAAAAAATTGCTGAAAAGCATTGAAGAAGTTGAAAAAGTTGAGAAAATTGAAAAAGTGGAAGGATTTTGAACATGAAAGAACAATAGCTGAATGATTAGAAGAAGAAGAAAACTCAGGGAATGGCATCAAACATCTACTAACTCATTCTAATCACTGAATCGTTTAACAAAGCAGAAGTAGAATTTGAAACTTGAATATACTGTAGCCATATGTGGGCCTGCATTTCTAGGAGTATAAGGGGTTTCACCCCCATTGAAAAGCATTGGATGTTTGACACCTCCTAACTTGGAGATGCTTTATGCGACGTACGCCAACTTTCTTCTTCTCTTTAAAGGAAGTAAAGACTCTGGGAAGCAGAAGTTTGTACGAGCTTCCTAGGGCTACTTCCGGTTAGCAATATGCTAACCGTTAGCCGCTAACATGGTTGTGTTCAGTATCACCGGGTGATTGTACTCTGTCAGTTTGGTCCAAATCCTGTACTGGGAAGTGCCTCAAAAAGGGGTGCCAATACTTAATGTCACCAAACGTCACCAAAGTTCATGGGTCAGATCGGCCTCCTTTAGCAACTCATCCTCACCACATCTGGGCTCAGAACTCAGCATTTGACCAAAATGGTGTGTAGCGCCATTTCCCACAGGTGGGTGGTGCTGTATTGGCCAATTGGGTCGTGTCTGGGCATCATGCCAGGTCCTGTTGGAAGCAAAGCCCAATAGGAAAGCATGTGAAATCCAAAATGGGACAGAAAAGTGGCACATGGCTGATAATCACTTGAAAATTTTAAAATGTTACGAGGAAGTGACTGTGCGAATTTCAGATTCCTACATTAATTACAGCCACTGCAGTGGGTGTCGAAAGTTGCAATTCTATCCCAATGGAGCCTCTCCTTCTGGTCAGCAGAGTTCCGTCGTCATGGAAACTCGCTCACACCTGCAATGGGCCATTCTACCAAAGTGCAGACACTTTGCTCAGAATATGTCCCATTGGGTTATAATGGAGAACTTTGCCTCGCACAACGCTCCATATCTCCTGATCCGTAAATGGTAGAGACGTAATTTTTTCTGCGTTTATTTCTTAACGGATCGGGGAAGAAGACTTGCTATGGGTTTTTGCTGGAAATATTTTAATAAAGGCGTAAAAAAATAATGATATAAAGGGGATTTTTAAGGAATTTCAAAAATCCTCTAAAAACGGTCCCGAACAAATCACTCTAGTTGAAAAAGTATAAAAGATATCATAATAATTATTTCACTGTTAGTATCAGCAGGCTTTTGAGGACTATGTTGCTCATTTTTATGTTTGTACACAAATCGGTGTAGGCACAGTGACAATGTAAAAAAGTGGATCATGTGGAAAAATGCAGCTCTATAGCATTTTCAGGATTTTGCACATTCGCTACTCCCGAACAAATTGTTCCTGCGGTAAAACCGTAACAGTTATAAAAAAAAATCCTTTTTTGTAAGTGCCAGAAGGGTTGGGACATTCATGTGTGAAAGTCTCATGCCTGTACATCAAACGGTTTAGGAGTGGCGACGATGCGAAAACGTGTGATGTTTTGGATTTTCAGACGTCATTTTTCAAAACCGCTCCTTAGGAAATGAATGGTGGAGGTTAGGGTTAGTAAATAAATGCTACACCAATGAGGGTTACATTTCCTGAATCCAGACAAAAATTCCTACGTTTTGATGTATAATTTATGTGGATAGGTTGAAAATTGAGCGAGTGAGAAGAAGTTGTTCGGAGAAGAAGAATTTGTTGAATTTCTAGAGTGCGCACTCTATAACTGCCTCCTTGACGACCATAGCAACGCATGTTATTTGCTGAATTTCTTGAAAAGCCAAAATTATTTTAAGGAGGTACTATATGAAAATGGTAAAAGAGATGAAAAAGCATACCATAATAGCTTAAAGATATCACTACATTTTAAAAGTTGAATGGCGTTTCTAGCTGAAAGTAGGCTGAAGCAGTGAGCTGTCAAAAAGCAGCTGAAGTGAGTGGAATTTTAGTGAATTACATTCATTTCCTATGGGAGAAAAAAAGCTGAAAATTTGCAGAAAAAGCTGAATATTTTAAAAAGTTGAAAAGTTAAAAGTACAAAAAGATATAGCCATCGATTCCAGAAGAAGCTGAATAGTTTAAAAGTTGAATGGTTGAAATCGGACAAAAACTGTAGGAGAAGAAGCGAATCAAACTTTAAACAGTAAAAACGCGAAAGAGGATCTCAAGAACTGTGAATGCCTACTGCATTCACAGCAATAAATCAGTGAATCCTGGTTCACTACAGATCTAACTTAAGAACAGACCCTTTCAACTTTTATTAAAAGTTAAGAGTAAGATTATGCTAATTTGGGGGCGGGGCTTGTTTGGGGCGGGACTAACTGGACCCTGGAAGAGCCGGTGGAGTCACAACTCCATCTCATTTTTATCCCACCAGATATTGAAGTAGACATGTATTACTTTTGTTAAAAAGAGAAAGAGACGTGTGGAACCGGAAGTTACCAGAAGCTAATAGCCATTTGGCTAGTGTACTTTCGCCGCTAACTTTAAATACTTCAGCTTTATTTTTAGCCATAATGAGTGAGCTGGTTAACATAAACATTAATGTACCATCAGTGTATGAAACCCCTTTGGAGATATTGTTTGTTATAACCATAAAAACACACTCAAATCACATTGGCAATGACATGATACAGAATGCTAGCAATGAGCTATGACTGTGTGTTTAAAACACCATGTACACGCATTACGCAAACATTTCCAAATGACCGTGTAACCTCTCCCAACCTCAATCCTACCAGACCTGTCTGTATCTCGTGCAAATTCGGTCCACTGTGGCCATGAAAAGAAGGAAGCAGCGGAAAAGCAGGGAAAACTTTTGGTCTTTTCAGCAGCGGGCTAGCCTGCAGCTCTGCAGCCTAGAAGCAGCAAACATGTGGTCGGGGGGAAGGACTCGACCGATGCTCCGGAGGAGTCACGATTTCAGCTCCCGTTTTCTCTCAGCTTGGGAAGTGGGCAAGGAGGCCAATCCTCGCTGTATCAAGGCAAGGCAAATTTATTTATATAGCACAATTCAGTACAGAGACAATGCAAAGTGCTTTACATGATTAAAATATAGGAATAAGGGCGGTCTCTGTACTGTGGTGAGCATGGAAGCCTGACTGGAAAACGTCAAATCGGCTGGTCGTTGTTAAGAAGGTGTTTAATTGTTGAAATACAGCTTTTTCAATAATCTTACTGATAAAGGGAAGGTTTGAGATGGGCCTGTAGTTCTGGAGTAGAAGTTTGTCTAAATTGTTCTTTTTCAGCAGTGGTTTGATAATTGCAAAGAAAGATTCTCTTGCATTTTTCAGTTGTAAGTTATATCTGTAAAGTCTCTCTTTATAAATGTCATAGCGAACCTGCAGTCTGTTCTTTCTCCACCTGCGTTCAGCTTTTCGACACTCCCTTTTTTCACCACTAACTGCTGGAGCATTTCTCCAAAGAGATTTTTTCTTCCCGGAAAGAATTTTCACTTTAATTGGAGCAATGCAGTTAATGATGTCTGAGACTTTAGAATGAAAGTTATCTACTAGCTCATCTACTGAGTTGCAGCCCAAGGTTAAAGTAGCAGAGTAAGCTTGAATAAAATTTTCTGTGGCATTGTCCTTAAAGGTGCGTTTTCTTACGATGTCCCTTTGGCTAAATGAGTCACTGGAAATTATGCTTTCAAAGGTAACAGAAAAGTGGTCAGATAGAGCAACATCAGTTAGATTGACCTGTGAAATCTTTAGACCTTTAGTGATGATCAAGTCTAAAATATGTTTCAAGTCACCTTTCCTGAAACAGCTGAGGAGAAATAAACAAAGCTGTTTTTGGCATAGAGGGATTCTTTCCTCCTGCACCTGACGATGAAGTTAAGACAGCAGACTTAACTCTGATTTGCCCGGTCATGTCATCCGGGCGAAGAGGGATTTCTTCCAGGTGCTGGCTTGTGCGTTTTTCTGGCCTGGTGAGGCCCTATGGTGGCCCAGCCACCTCCTCTCCTCCAGAGGTCCCAGGCAGAAGAAGTGAAGACACTGGATCTCCTGTGGCTTGCAGGGGTGGTTTGCTAGCCCCCTTCTCCTCGGGAGCCCCCAGGGAAAAAGAAGTAGTCTGAGAGAGTCCTGTGGAAGCATGGAACCCTACTGAGAAGGGAGGTCCTTTGTGCCTGTGAGGGTCCCAAACTCCTGTTGCTTCCAATCCAGTCTGATTATATTTTCTTATCATGGCTCAATGGCACTACAACCCTTAAAAGTGTGCTCCTAAATCACATGTAACTTAATTATGCACACCTGAATTTAAGCACAAGATGATACAGCAGCCCACCAAAGCACCACTGGTTCTGTGTCGTTACACACAGCTACTACCTCTGCTACTGATTTTAAGTGAGGTATACTTTTCCGGTATAAATAAGTTCATAACTGCTAATTAAAAAAACTGTTTTTAGTGCTAATCATTACAGGCTCATAGCCTTTGATCACAACTATTTTAAATAATTTTCGTTATAGCTATTGTTATGGAAATATAATCATATATATAATAGTGTAGCTTAAAGTAATATAGATGTTAACTTTAACCCAGTAACCTAAAGAAATGGATGTGTGTGAAAACAAAGGGTGCATTCAAACTTCAGTGAGACACGTACCAGGAACAGGATGCACCGAGGCCATATGACAGTCCTGTGAGTGATAACGCTGTTAAAATGTTTGCATGAGGGTGTATGTTGTTTCAGTCAAACTCCCAGGAACCAAGCTAGGAGATAGATTATATTTAAAGGTCAAAGGTTAGGAAACAGATGTGTTCAGAAGACTGGATGTCTCAAGCAGGTCCAGCCCCGCTTGGACTGTCTGTTTTAAAAGGGGGAGAACAACATGAAAGTTTTGAGACAGGCTTCAGACACAGGCAGAGAACTTAAGGTATCCGATGCTGTGATAAACGTGTAAGTGTCTCCCACTTTGGAATTCCAAATTGTTATAAATATATGTTTAATGTTGTTTTTGCCTCTGAATTCACTGCCTTTTTTCTCTCTGTGCCAAATCCTCGACCGGGTGAGACGAAAAGGGGGGGCCGTCAGCTGTACGGGCCCCACAGGTGTCTCGTTACTATCCTTTGATTTTGAACAATATATTATTCAATTATAATTGCCAATTATAATTAATAATAATCTTCATAATCAGGTGTAATTTCATAACAATTGCATGAGAGTTGAGAGCTCTAGTGTTCACTGAAGCGGATGCTAAACCTATCAAGGCTCAAATGGGACCGCAGAGTTGACTGACGTGAGTACATTTTCTGAAATGAGGCTCTTAAAATTGCTGGAGATTGTGTTATTTACACACTCGAGAACAACACAACATTTGAGCAGGCGAAGGGAGGATGGAGGTTTTTCTCACACCTCTGTTTTCCGATTGCCGCCTGGAGTCTGGGGCCTGGAGGAGGTGCGAGCCACCTGGTCAGGGATCTTGGCTGGTGGCTGTTGGTGGGCCCAGGCGACTTGTCGGGACTGGGGCTGACAACTCTGCCCTTCCCAGGAATGGGGGGGGGGGTGGCTAGGGCATGGAGGGGGAAGGAGTGGGGGTGATAAATATTCAAGATTTATTTTGAGGGGGGGGGGGTGGGCTCTGGTTGACTGTCCTGTCCAGTTCATGTTGGCACCATCCTCAGGGGGCTCTCTGGCCTGGGTGCCGGGACCAAATTTTGCTCTGTATTTTTTTCCTGACATACAACTTTAAACGCAGCACCATGTTTAGTTTGTAAATCAGGTTCTCTGCTAATCTGCGCATTATGGGCATTATGGGCATGTGATCAGCTTTTCTTTCTTTGCCATATATTACATCATCCTTTCAGGATTTTCCCAAATAATGTGAGGAGCAACTGGACATTACAATCCACAAATTTAAGCTTTCAAATGAAATTGAAAGAAAACAGACAAGTATAGATGTACTCATTTTTATTTAAAGTGATTAAAACACAAATTTCAACTACTTTCAATCTATATAACTGATAACAAAGAAGTTTCATAGAAGTCAACGGTATCAGTTGTCAGAAGCTCATCTATTTAACCTCTAAATGCAAAAAGTTCCTGGACTCTGTCATGTAACAATGCATAGTTCCCTTAGGGGGAGGTAAAGCAACATGGCATCTTACTTGTTAAAACAAAAAGATGGTCGCTGTTCAGTTCACTATTTTATATCAGAATCTAATTAGATTAAAACAGTATGTTATCCATCATTCACAAGTTTTACTTAGGTGAATATCCTGTTTTTGCTTTTGTTGTTTGTCTATTTGAGTTTACAAATCGTAGCACTAGAATTGTAATCCAGCCAAACCCCAGCATGTAGCGGCTGAGTGAAGGTGGTCTGGACTCTGTGGAGAAGAGTCATGGTTTCAGAGACGCTGTAGAAGGACAGAATACCTGCTCTGTGATCCAGGTACACTCCTACTCTGGAGGAACAAGGACCTGAGATGGAGGTCCAGATGCTGTTGTGAATAAAATGATAACTGTCTGGGGAACATGCTAATCCCCAAGATTTGTCAGAACGTCCAAGTCCACTTACTTTCCAGTTCACTCCTCTGCTGATGTTCTTGTATGCGACTGCTACAGAAGCTTTCCCTATCCTCTCCACCTCCCAGTAACAACGTCCAGTCAGACTCTCTCTACTCAGGACTTGATGGCACTTAGTAAATCTGTCTGGAATACTAGAATAAGACTGAGGTTGATCCATCAATGTCACCTTCCTGTTCCCCTCTGATAGTAACAGACGACTGTATGCTGTGTTTGGATCCAGTGTGATTTCACATGAATATCTCAAGAATCCAGCTCTGCTCTTTGGTTCTGGTTCTGACAGTAAAACATCCACCTCAGTGAGTCTCAGTGAGATGTTTGTCCATGCGTCTCTCAGGATGTCCTGTAGTTGATCTCTGAGCTCTGACACAGCTGCTGTCACATCCTCAAAGTAGCTCAGAGGACGGATCTTGATGCTGGATGAGTGTGTAGATTCACTGAGTGCTGACAGTGAGGGGTAGTTGTGGAGAAACTGGTTGTGATCCTCTGTGTCTGAGAGCTGCTTCAGCTCAGCGTCTTTCCTCTTCAGCTCAGTGATCTCCTGCTCCAGCTTCTCCTGAAGCTCTTTGACTCGACTCCCTTCAGTTTCCTGCTGGGATCTGATCTGCTGCTTCACATCAGAGCTTCTTTTCTGGATGAGACGGATCAGCTGAGTGAAGATCTTCTCACTGTCCTCCACTGTTTTATCAGCAGAGTGCTTGATGGCCTCCAGCTCCTGTTGAAGCAGCTTCACATCTTTCTCTCTGTCCTGGATTCCCTGCTGGATGTTTTCTCGTCTCACCTCCAGCTCTCTCTGCCTCTCAGTCCTTTCTGCTGCAGCCGACACTGTGTCGTGGCCTTTATTTTCATCCACAGAACAGAGATAACAGATACACTTCTGATCAGTACAACAGAACCTCTTCATCACCTCATCATGACGAGAGCAGATGTTCTCCTGGAGGTTCTTGGAGGGCTCCACCAGCTTGTGTTTCTTAAATGCAGCTGAATCATAATGAGGCTGAAGGTGTTTCTCACAGAAAGAGGCCAGACAGACTAAACAGGACTTGATGGCTTTCAGTTTTCTTCCAGAGCAGGAATCACAGGCCACATCTTCAGGTCCAGCATAGCAGAGATCAGCAGGAGCAGCTTGGAGTCCAGTCTTCTTCAGCTGCTCCACTAAAGCTGCTAACATGGTGTTTTTACTCAGAACGGGCCTCGGTGTGAAGGTCTCCCTGCACTGAGGGCAGCTGTGGATTCCTTTCTGATCCTCTTCATCCCAGAAGTTAATACACTTCATACAGTAGCTGTGTCCACAGGGAATAGTCACCGGATCCTTCAGTAGATCCTGACAGATCGAACAGGACAAGGTTTCTCGGTCCAGCTGGTTCTGCTCCATTTCTCCTCTTGGTCACAGTGACTGTGAGTTTCAAAAACCCAGCTCTTTCTAACCTTGTGTTTGTACTGAGGAATGTAGTCTGTCAACTTTTCCACATTTACATATGTTGGTTACACCCATCTTAAGCCCTAAGCACTCCAAAGAAATGAAAATAAAACTGGAGTTGCTGTTTAGCTGCACCAACAAAACAAGAAAACCTCTTTTCAGAACAGGATCAAATACTGCCAGCAGAACAAATCCAATTCAGTATTTTTGATCATGCAATTTGGTGTTTTAAATCATACACATCAACCAAAAAGCATTGTTCTTAGTTCAATGGTTGTAAAGTGATTTCTTTCCAGAGTTTCAGGGCTCCATACTTGGACAGTCTTTAAAAATACTTATCTTAACTAGTTCCATATCCAAATGTTCACACTGTCAGAAACTGGTTACTGAGCCCGAATTCAGCCACACACAGAGCCTTGTTTCAGCGTCTTTATTGAAGATTGTAAGTTATGTAGATGGAAACCAGAAGTCTGTACCAGATAGCAGCGGAGGGATGGTGTAGATGGCAGAAGCTGGCGCTGAAGCCATCTACACCATCTACATCCTCTGGCTCCAGAGGAGCCAGAGGATGTGAAGGGACACCAGGGCAGAGTGGATGAATGAAGGGTCTGGAACTGTCCATGGTGCAGCAGGGAGGACTGAACCCTGGCACACACAAAATGCTATAATTTATATACCAGAAAAAAACATCCCACATAGCTGTGACTGTTCTTAATTAAGTTATGATTTATTTCCAGATCTGACTCTCAAATTATATGTCTTATGAAATAGAAACAAATAACCATTTTTTCTGCTTTATTATTCCTGAGAGGTGAAGAACTTGAGATGATCAATGAGTTATTTTAAGTTCAACCACATCATTAGAAAAACACAGAAGAAATCTCAATTGCCATCAAATTTTTAACCCACTTTGCTGTCAGTTAAGGAGACCACTGTATGGAACAATACCTCATCAGCATTACGCTATTGTCAAATAAAAATCACCTTCAAACCCTATCTATCCTAAAAGGCTTCATAATTCCAAACAGCATGACACTGCTAGACTGCAGGGTTTCCCGCAGCGCTCTCTTGGCGAGGTGCCTCGCCAACATTCCAAAAAAAACCAAAAAAAACCTGACGTATTTGACGTTAACACGAGTTTTTTTGTTGTTGCTTTCGCGCGTGCATATAGTGAAGTGCTTTATACTATTTTGTCTGTACTTCAGTTTATTACACCAAACCATACCGATTTTATTTATAAAGCACTTTAAACTCCAACAACACCAAAATGTTGTACAAAATCATAAAGTATATGCAATCATAATATACAAATGATCACTCATAAAACAATAAGCAATAAGGATATAAAAATATTAGTAATAAAATTAAGGTTTGGCGTCTGTTGTGCAATTATACACTGTTTAAAGTTATTTAATGTTTCATAAATAACTCTCTGTCTGTTAAGTATTGTCTGGTGATGATCGGCTCTTAAGCTGATATCAAGACAGTGGTTGAAAGGGACAAATTCGAGCACTAGCGATCTTTTAACACCAAAACCTGCACACACATAGAATAAAGGAGTGACAACTTCTTTTCAAGTTCAAGAATTTAATAACAGAAGTAAAATTAACATCCAGAGATTATCACTATGTAATGCTGTTTACCTGAAATAACACAATATTTCGATTAATAAATCCTCTCTACTAGGCTAGTGAACTTAACTAAACTACTAAGCAAAATGAAGATAAAAAGAAGCTAAGCTAAGGAACTATTTACATGCAAAAACAAACAAAAAGACAAAACAAAAGTGGTTGATCATAATCAGAATTACTCAGTGAATCCTGGTTCACTGAAGGTCTGATTCCAAAAACATGGAATGGAGTTAAAACATTTGCCATGTATTTCAATCTATTCACAATGCAAAGCCCAAGTTAAACAAAACATTATTTGTTGAAATAATATTCTGAGGACCGGTTTGTCCTGTAAAATCATTTAAACCCTTGCGATCGAGTTTGTTAATGCGATTCTCCCTCCGGCCATCTGGGGTCGCTGTAGCAACTCGGTGGCTAAGAGGTTACAACATAAAGATGCCAAAATTGCCTTGAAAACCGGCATTAATATACCATATTGATGCAGGAATAAGGCTCATAACACCATCGGAGGATGGCAGTGCAGAACAGTTACGCTTTATGCTTTAAAACGTACTCCTTTTGAAAGGTCTGAAACCCGATGTTAGCAAGGCTAATAGCAGTTTGCCTAGCGCGAGCTACCGGTTAGCCCTTTTGTTCTAAACACCATGGTTTACAAACATTTCCCAATAAACCTTTTAACTTCACCCTCAGCTCGCTGCCCAAACCTCTGCCTCGTGCCAGTTCTGTCCAGTTTTGGCCATTCATAGAAGGAGCGTTGAAGGAGGAAGTTGTTGGCTAGTGCTAGCGGGCTAGCGCTTGGCTCTGATGCCATGTGGTCGGGTCGGAGGCCTGGTGTCCTGGAGACAGTCTTTGACTCCGTTGGAGTCTGATTTAAGCAGATTTCTCCTCGGCATAGGAAGGTGGCTTCTGTGCCGGCTTTTCAGCTCTGCGTTGCCTGGAACCAGCTCCGTCAGGGGTCCACTGAGAAAAGAAAACAAAGCTGGCATAGACGGATTGTGGAGTGTGTCTCAGCAGGTTGGAGTCAGGAGAAGAGAGTGAGCAGAGGTGTGCGGTGGCTTTTATCTGTAGGGAGTGGTCACAGGTGACCTCCTGCTGAGAGAGATCCTGAGAAGAAGAGAGACAGAGAGAGAGAGGCCGTCCTTCCGCCCATGTCCTTATCCTTTGCAGCAGGAGTGGGCTTCCATTGTGAAATCTTCCACTGTTCAGAATTCAATCTGAGATCAATTATTCATCATGGCATATTATGGCATAACACGTCCATCCGTCCGTTGTCTTCTTCTTATCCGGGGTCGGGTCGGGGGGGGTAGCAGCTTCAGCAGGGAGGCCCAGACGTCCCTCTCTCCAGCCTCCTGGGCCAGCTCCTGGCGCCCCAGGAGCTGGCCAAGGCGTTCCCAGGCCAGCCGGGAGTCCCTCCAGCGTGTCCTGGGTCTTCCCCTGGGCCTCCTCCCGCTGGGACGTGTCTGGAACACCTCACCAAGGAGGTGTCCAGGAGGCATCCTAACCAGATGCCCAAGCCACCTGAAATGGCTCCTCTCGCCGTGGAGGACCAGCGGCTCTACTCTGAGTCCTCCCCGGATGACTGAGCTCCACATCCTATCTCTAAGGGAGAGCCCAGACACACTGTGGAGAAAACTCATTTCGGCCGCTTGTGTCCAGGGTCTCGTTCTTTCGGTCACGACCCAAAGTTCGTGACCATAGATGAGGGTAGGAACGTAGATCGACCGGTAAATCGAGAGCTTCGCCTTTTGGCTCAGCTCTCTCTTCACCAAAACGGATCGGTATGGCGCCCGCTTCACAGCAGACGCCACACCAATCCACCTGTCGATCCCCCGCTCCATCTTCCCCTCATTCGTGAACAAGACCCCAAGATACTTGAACTCCTCCACTAGGGGCAGCACATCCTCCTCAACCCAGAGAAGGCACTCTACCCTTTTCCGGTTCAAGACCATGGTCTCGGATTTGGAGGCACTGATTTTCATCCTGGCAGCTTCGCACTCGGCTGCGGACTGCTCCAGTGAGAGCTGTAGATCACGCCCTGATGAAGCCAATAGGACCACGTCATCCGCAAATAGCAGAGACGCAATCCTAAGGCCACCAAAACGGATCCCATCGACACCTTGGCTGCGCCTAGAAATTCTGTCCATAAAAGTTATGAATAGAATCGGTGACAAAGGGCAACCTTGGCGGAGTCCAACTCTCACCGGAAACGAGTCCGACTTACTGCTGGCAATGCGGACCAGACTCTGACACCGGTCGTACAGAGACCTGACAGCCCTTATTAAAGGGCCCGGTACTCCATACTCCCAGAGTACCCCCCACAGGATCCCCCGGGGGACACGGTCGAATGCCTTCTCCAGATCCACAAAACACATGTAAACTGGTTGGGCAAACTCCCATGCCCCCTCAAGAATCCTGCTGAGGGTATAGAGCTGGTCCAGTGTTCCACGGCCAGGACGAAAACCACACTGCTCTTCCTGAATCCGAGATTCAACTATCCGACAGACCCTCCTTTCCAGAACCCCTGAATAGACCTTACCAGGGAGGCTTAAGAGTATGATTCCTCTGTAGTTGGAACACATCCTCCGGTCCCCCTTTTTAAATAGGGAGACCACCACCCCAGTCTGCCAATCCAGGAGAACTGCTTCCGATGTCCAAGCGATGCTGCAGAGCCGCGTTAACCAACGCAACCCCACAACATCCAGAGCCTTAAGGTACTCAGGGCGAATCTCATCCACCCCCGGGGCCTTGCCACCGAGGAGCTTTTTAACAACCTCGGCAACCTCAGCACCAGAGATGGGAGAACCCGACCCAGAGTCCTCAGGCTCTGCTTCCGCAATGGAAGACGTGTTGGTGGGATTAAGGAGGTCTTCGAAGTATTCTGCCCACCGAAACACGACGTCCCGAGTCGAGGTCAGGAGCACACCACCCCCACTATAAACAGTGTTGGTACTGCACTGCTTCCCCCTCCTGAGACGCCGGATAGTGGACCAGAATTGTTTCGAAGCCGTACGGGAGTCTTTCTCCATGGCCTCTCCGAACTCTTCCCACACCCGAGTTTTTGCCTCGGCGACCAGCCGAGCCGCCTGCCGCTTCGACTGCCGGTACACATCAGCTGCTTCCGGAGTCCCACAGGCCAATAAAGCCCGGTAGGACTCCTTAAGCTTGACTGCTTCCCTCACCGCTGGTGTCCACCAGCGGGTTCGAGGGTTGCCGCCGCGACATGCACCGACAATCTTGCGCCCACAGCTCCGACTAGCCGCCTCAACAATAGAGGCGCGGAACACGGTCCATTCAGACTCAATGTCCCCCGCCTCCATCGGGACATGTTTAAAGTTCTCCCGGAGGTGGGAGTTAAAGCTCCGCCTCACAGGGGACTCTGCCAGACGTTCCCAGCAAAACCTCACATTACGTTCTCCTCACCCGAGTGTCCAAGACAGGTGAGCAACTTTGGTGTGGAGCAACTTGACAGGTCTGATAGAACACCTTTGGGAGGAATTAGAGGCGGGACTGGAAACCAAACCTCCTCGTCCAAGATCAGTGTCTTATCTGCAAATGTGCTTCTCGGAGAATGATTAGAAAAAACTGTGCTTCACATCAGAGCTTCTTTTCTGCACGAGATTGATAATCTCTTTTTCAAGGAAGACCTGGCAAAAAAATAAAAACAAATTAAAAACTGTTACAAAACATTACATGGAAAGCATCTTATATAAATAGCATCCACAACGACTATTTAAAAAAAACAAAACTGTAAAATGTTACATCAGACAGAATTAAAAACACTGATAATTTAAATATTTCATCTCTAAAACCATCAATCTAGCTTTAAAATCATTCAGATTTGCAGTTATGTCTTAGGTAATGCATGTTTTGGCCGGTAGGTGGCACTGTGGAATAAATAATTGAATATGGCTGTTTCCCAACTGCGTGTGTTCCTAGGACAAGAACTGTACTTAGCAAGAGCAGAAAATGTCAAGTTGAACAAAGAAAACTCCAATATTTGGGTCACATCTTCTCAAAAGATGGTTAAAATCAGATCAGAGCAAAATCGAGGATGTAAACAATATGCCAAAATCAGAATGCAAGAAAGACGTGGAGTGATTCTTAGGCATGGCCACTTATCTTGCAAACTTCTCTCCAAACATGTCCCCACATCCTGAGCCAGTGAGAGCACTAACTGTTAATGAGACTATAAAAGTACCAGGTAAATGTGCGGTATATGTCAGGAAAAGAGATGCACATGCCAGATGCATTATCCAGAGCCAACCTGCCATTAACAGGCTCACCAGCTCTGGTGCATATGGTGATGTCCAATTTACCAGAATCAAATGAAAAACTTCAACAGATCAGACAAGAAACAGCTAATTATTTAACATGAACTAAAGTCAGTGAGACGGTCCTTGAGCCATGGGATGGCCTGAAACAAGTGAAAGAAGTGTACTGGAACTTCAGAGAGGAGATGTCAGTGATTAATGGAATCCTATTTAAAGGAGAAAAACTCATCATTCCAGCAGCTCTAAGGGCAGACATGGCAAAACTCATCCATGAAGGTCCCCTACTTATTAAAAGCAGCAGACGCTAAGCAAGAGAGATTACTTTTCTGACCAGGAATGTCACAATGTGACGCAGCATTAGTGAGCCGTTGTGATGATGAGTATTATCAGAAAGGACAAACAAAAGAAGCTGCTACATCCCAACCGTATACCAGAAAGAACTTGGCAGAAAGTTGATATTGATCTGATCACATTTGACCGGCAGGAATACTTACTAATAGTGGATTATTGCTCAAGGTTTATTGAAGTTGAATGGATGATCTCAGACTCAGGAAGTTCCACTGTTATTGTTCACCTGAAATCACTATTTTGCCAGACATGGTATTCCTGATACCAGAAAGACCTTGGCAGAAAGTTGCCATTGAGACCTTGGCAAAACATTACGCCCAGTCTATTGGAATGGCTTAGAGAGGAGTGCAAACTGTTAAGCTCATGTTAAAAAAGGCTAAAGCAGATGGAAAGGATCCATATGCTCAGTCTACAGAGGGCACCACTGGAAACTCACCAGCGCAGCTGTTGATGGAGGACCGAACAAGTACCAAACACCCAATGCCTTCACAGATGTTTAAACCTCAAACAGTCTCGTTTTGTATCTCGTTGTATCTCGTTTTGCATGCACAATGTACATACAAAATGACAATAAAGTTTGTCTAAGTCTCCAAAGGAGTGACACAAATGCTACAGTCAAGACAACACAGACAGAAGGATTACTTTGTTAACGGATCAAAAGAACTTCAGAAACTTGAAGTTGGAAGCAAAGTGAGGATGTGGCAAGAGGGAACGCGGACTCCAGCTCCGGAGTCACTGAAAAATCTGATCCTACATTGTAGGGACACCTGATGGACAATTGTACAGAAGGAACGGAAAGTTTTTAATGCTGTCAAAGTTATACTCCAAATGAACATGGACAATTAAAAAGTGACTCCACCAAAATGCTGATAACAGTGCAGAACCAGATAAAGAAAACAAAATGGACCTTTTACCTACTGTAACACTTCCTGGTAATGTCAGACTTACTGAAAGTGCTGGAACAGCAAATGGACATCTTATTATTAAACCAAAAAGGTTAGTTGAGGAATATCTAGTAATTGTACAGGCACTAGTTTGAACAGTTTTGCATAAGTCAAAGGTTATTGTGTTGTGATGGGGACACATAAACGGTGTCATTTTATTTCAGTAAGAGAAATTTGTTAATTTAAAGACATGTTTTTCTCTGGTTAGCGTTCTGCTGGTTTTGTGGTAATGTGAAAACATTTCTTCTTTATAAAAACACTGCATGTGTGCATATTCACAAAACACACTTGTATTTTTATTTCCCTTCTTTTATCGTCATATTTAAAATCTTCGATGAAGAAAAAGTGGAACCAAAGTCAGATTCCCTGTTTGTGAGCACAAACCTGGTGAACAAAGCTGATTCTGATCCTGATTCCTGCAGCAGTAGCAGAGCAAGAATTTAAGGCAGAACCGGGGTTGATTTTGGATTTGCATGTTGTGACAAATTTACGCCATTGTTTCCAAAGCAGTTCTGTGCTTTTGTACAAAATCTGGACCTTCACCCCAGGATCTGGTTCCCCCAGAGCAGGACCTTGATCACAGAGTAGCTTTACTGACATTTAGCCCGTTCTCTGAAATCCTGACTTTGATCCAAAGAATCATCCAGGCCACGTTCGTTCAGCCACAGCAAGCTGGACTTTAGCTTTACTACATCGGAGAGCTAGAGTTTTGTTCAAGACCAGCTGAGTGTACGGATGGCTCAGTTTGTTTTGTTTCTTTTGTTCAGTAAATTAAATTCTATCACCAAATGGGATGATCAACAGCTAAATGTGTGATTTTATTACCGGTTCCACTGGTTCACTGCGTAGGTCTGTCGGTGACGGCATGCTGACACCTACAGGAAGATTGGGTTTTCACATAACATGGATCCTGGAAACATTTGCATTTGGAGGTTAAGATGAAGTTCTGACCGTTAATGCTACTGTAGTAAATCAAAACAACATGAATAAAAAAGGTTAGCCATATAAATCTGCTCCAAAATGGCATTTTAATGAGTGTTGAGAAAATTCCTCTTAGTTTTATTTATTTATTATCCTGTAAGTTCTGCATTCAGACTCCCTGAGTCACACGGGTCACGACTAATGATGTGGTCAATGCTAAAACAGGATGAGGTTACAAGACAATATTACAAACTTCAATTATGTCATGAATCCCTGTTGAATCTACCAACAGAAAGCATGATGCACAGTGTGTGCAAACCTGTCAAAAAGCAGGATAAAACAGAGTATTAATCTGAGGAAATACCAAGAGGCAGATGGAAACTCCGGGAAAAGAATGACTAGTGAATAGCTGAAAATATATATATAATATGATGCTCCATTTGCAGTTCTCCGGGAGACACGAGGACACAGCAAACATGCCGGGAAAAAAGAAAGGTGCTCTGGTTACATGAGACCAAATTAGGACATTTTGGCCTGCAGGCAAGATGCTGTACATGGACGAAAGCTAACACCCTAAACTAATCATTCCCTCTAAAAATAACGCTGATTGCAGCAACATGTGGGGATACTTTCCTTCTACAGGACAGGAACGCAAGTAATTGATTTTAATTTTTTCAAATTTTTATTAAGGATCCCCATCAGCTGTTGCCATGGCAAATAGCTAGTCTTCCAGGGGTCCACATTAAAAACATACAATAAAAAGCACAGTCACAAATATAAAATTTCCAAAAATGTCATTCTCAACACACAGTGGTTTAGAAATTATCAGAGAATGCACAGTAGGAATGGTGGGAAGATTGATGGAGTTAAATATGGTGCAGTCCTTGAAGAAACCCTGTTAGTGGGAACGTCTAGATGTGCAAAGCTGAAAGTGCAGCAACAAGCAAAAAATAATAATAATAATAAAAAAAAAAAAATATATATATATATATATATATATATATATATATATATATATATATATATATATATATATATATATATATATATATTTAAGTATTCACTCAGCATGACTGAATGGATACGCCACTGTTATTTTTTTTAACTTAAGAATAAAAATATGAGAATTCCTTTATTGTGCCTCAATGGGGAAATTTGTGTGTGACAGTGGCAAACACACAGTGAACAGTTATGCACAATTTTTAGCGATGAGAAAAAACAGTAATATTTGGAAACACAAATAAATAACCAATAAGAGGAGGACTGTGCATCATATTCTCTCAGCTGTATAATTGAGCTTTGCCGTGTGATGTTCTATCATATGAAGGCATAGTAGAAGAACACCGAAGTTTATGGTTGAAAAGTAACAGAATGTGGAGAAGTCCAGGGTTTAAGGGTATGCAAAAAAAAAAATCTAACTAGAAGCACGCAGAAAACAACTTATTGACTTTTATTTCGTATTATTTGAAGCATCGTGTTTATGTTTTTGGGAATATTTTGCTTTTAATGGCAAAACTATTCCGAGGTTATTTTTCCGAGCTCGTTCGCTTGCAGTAATTAGACCTGAGGCCTTTTGCGTTTGCAGGGTTCCACCACTAGAGGGCTCCCTCCAGCCCACATGCGGCTGCCTGCCTGTGTTTACCTCCCAGTCCCAGCAGCGCTGCTGTACGCTGGCAAACTGGACAAAAAAAAGCACCATCTTCAGCCTGGTGCTGCCGAAATACTGATGTAAGCTGCCTGGTGTCCCATCTTTTGGGTTCTTTTCTCCTGCTACGCCGTGTGTTGGTGCCGCCGAAGGTGAGTTTGGGGATGATTCTGGTGAAAATGGCTCAGTGACTCAAACCAGACACAGCGGCTACAGGCGCTAGCACCGTTAGCTTAGCATAAGGGTTGTGAACACGGGGTCCTCTATAACCAAACAAGCTGGCACCTGGTTAGCTGAGTGTACTTTGTGACAGTAAATGAGTCCTGATATATGCTTTAAACACGACCCGCTGTTTCCTCTGACTGTAGTTTTATTAACGTTAGCTGACAAGTTTGTTAGCTTGAACGGCTAAGCTTGCTACGTACCAGTTAGCTAGCATGGCTAACAAAAAAAAATTAATAACTCGCTACGAAAATAGTCTTGCTCGTTCAACGGTGACATTGGTTTATGGCATTTCGCGTCATCCTACAACATTTATCCAACACAGACCATTTCTGTTGTCATTAATATGTATTTGTCGTGACATTTCGCGTTTCAGGCGTTAGCTCGTTGGCTAGCAGCTGCTACACAGAGCTCTTCTAATGGCCTCCGGAGCTGCCTCTTTGTTGCCAATTGCTTCAAGTGATGCCCGCGGAGTGTTATAGAGATCAAATGTTTACGGTGTGGTTTTTATATCGCCTTTTTTTTTATGTTTTTTTTTTTTTTAATCGAACCACCGAGGTTTGCTGTCCCAGAAAGCGCCGCTTGGTGTAAATAACATCATCAATCTTGCTGTTGGCGGGTTTAATGGTCAGTGTGGTGCCAAGTGTCTGTAGAGCTGCACTCCTAAAAGCTGGCAGTCGGTCTGCGGCGGTTCAGCACATCATTACAGCGTGTAACTAAACCCTATGGTGTCAATAATTAGTCCTCTTTTTTTTTTGTTTTAACTGTGCCAGGACGTAAAACGTGTCCACATTTCCACCCTAGGGCTCCTTTCTCATTTTGTTGGACCAAATGAAATCCAATTGTCTGGTCATTTACGCTGACCAGAAAGAAAAGTTGGTAAATGTGTGGAGGTGTTCCGATCTGGACAGAAATGGATAAAGAAAGTAAAGTATGGAAAATATCTGTATGTTTTAGGCATTACTCCATTCTCATTCTCTAACAGAAACCTCAGTAAGTTAAATCCATCTATGAATCTGTGTCAGTTTATCCATCCATCCTTACGACTATTAATAAGTTCATGTTTGTCCATCATGTTTTGATTAACCGTAAATCCATCAGTTCATCCATCTATCCACCGCCCCATGTGTCTATCCTGGTTTTCATCTAATCATTAATCTGTCCATCCTTCCAGTGTTGAACTCCCTTTAGCTCAGTTCCTGTCCTTTTAACGCGACTCTGTGGCTATCAGGTGCCTTGTTACAGTTGTTGTCTATTATTAGCTGAAAACAAGATGAAATTTGCTTAAATTATTCATTCAAAGCGCTTCTTGGCCCTAAATTTAGCTCTTTGTGTATTACGTTACAGTATGTGTTCGTTGTTGTACTTGTGCGACCCTCTTGACCCAGATCTTCTGTGTCAATAGACTTCATTTACGCTACAGCCGATCTATGTCGACGTCTGCTGTTAAGTGTCGTTTTGCTCTCTGTGAAGTTCGCAAAACCCTGGAATTGGTTCGGAAAATCCAGATTTGCTTGACACCATCCTGCCCCATGTTAAAAGAAGATCATCCTTCACACGCATCGCCCTGGACTCGTAATAAAAGCGCTGGATTAACTCCGTCACGTTAACTTTTTGCCCTCGCTCAGCTGAACTGTTACCAGCTATGGTACAAAAGAGTTTTTTTATTTTTATTTCAGTGTGCCCATCTCCCACTGCGATGTAAAAACTCAGCCTGTTGACGTCGTTTTGTCTCTTTACTAAACAGCGAAAACTTAAACCAGCTGACCCACAGTTTGTGCATGACAAAAAAAATGTTTCGCTCACAACTCAAATTCACAGTGGTTACTAATTTTAATGTTATCTATGTCAAAATGTTCTATTAGCAATAAACTCCATCTTCTTTGTTTATTTTTGTTTTATTTTTGGAGATGATTTTTAAACCTCTCCAGGTCAATGTGAGCTTCTGAGCTTTCTGTGTCTCTGCTCTGTCTTCTCTAACATAGAAAGTACTCCTGGGTCAATGTGAGCTTCTGTGCTTTCTGTGTCTCTGCTCTGTCTTCTCTAAGCCCCAGTGGGTGGAGGCAGATGAGCGTTCACGCTGAGCCTGGTTCTGGTTCTGCTGGAGGTTCTCCTCCCTGTTAAAGGGGAGTTTTCCTCTCCACTGTCGCTTCATGCATGCTCAGTATGAGGGATTGCTGCAAAGCCATCAACAATGCAGACGACTGTCCACTGTGGCTCTACGCTCTTTCAGGAGGAGTGAATGCTGCTTGGAGAGACTTGATGCAACCTGCTGGGTTTCCTTAGAGAGGAACCTTTCTCACCAATCTGGAGGATCTGACTTTGGAAAGTGCCTTGAGATGACATGTTTCATGAATTGGCGCTAAATAGATAAAATTGAATTGAAGTTTTCCTCTCCACTGTCGCTTCATGCATGCTCAGTATGAGGGATTGCTGCAAAGCCATCAACAATGCAGACGACTGTCCACTGTGGCTCTACGCTCTTTCAGGAGGAGTGAATGCTGCTTGGAGAGACTTTCCGTAGAGAGGAGATTTGTTGACCAAAATATATAATCTGATTGAATTTGACTTTGTAAAGTGCCTTGAGATGACGTGTTTCATGAATTGGAGCTATATAAATAAAATTTAATTGAAGTTTTCTGCTCTATATGTAGATCCCAACCCAGACCTTAGACACCTCTGTTGTTGGAGTCACTGTCTTAAAAACTATTTCTTCAGCATATACAAGTTTTCAGTGTTGGAAGCTCTCAAGAAGACCTTTTTAAAGACTTTTTAGATTAAAATGTGCAAACAGAAATGTGTTAATTGCAACGATGTTGCTGTATTTATCCCAAAGAGGTTAGCTTCTTTCGGTCTTAACCTCACATGTTGTTTCTTTTCTTGCCCTAAACCACGGCTTGTAGCTCCCATGGCCGGCGTGTGAAGATTTAAATCCCTCGTCGACATCTGCCTCTGCCTCCTCCTCTAAGCTCCCAGCGCTTCGACCCTACAGCAGCGTTTTATTAACCATTCTGAACGTTTAGCTTGTGGCTGATCTTTACGGACGTGACGTCTTTGGTTTCACGGCAGGTTCAGAGGAGCGCTGCGTGAAATTGGATTTGAATTTCTTAACGTGTTGGATAGGGTCAGCTCTCTGCGACACAGGAAAGAGCTTCTATTAGGAGCCTTTTAGAGAATCTCCAGGGTTTCTCTTTACAGACTGTGTTTTTATTTTTAAGCCGTTTAAAACATATACGTTTGGTTTAATGGCCGTCTACTGTGGGACATCACAGTTTAGTGTTTCAAAAAGGATTTGAATGTAAAACCCTGCATTGCTGTTAAAACGTCTTTTGGTTTGGGGTGGAAACTGGAATCTAAATCTAAGGTGTTCTTAGCTTTTATTCACCTATATTATGACTAAAACTTGTAGGTTTTCTTTAAAAAAAAAAACATTTAGAAAGGGGAAGAAGGAGTGTGTGGTTGCGTTAGTGTGCTACTATTAAAGTAACACTTTGTAAAAGCACCTTTTTGATTTTATCAAAGCACAGAGTTTCTGGGAGTCTGCTTGTATGGCGCATCTTAACTTGGCGATATTTTAGTCACTATTGTTTTGTTTAAGCTTCTTTAAATCTGACTGATTTAAAATGAGGACATCTCTACTCAGATTAGGGGTGGGCGATATGAAGAAAATCTAATATCACGATATCTTTGGGCTGCATCGCGATACACGATATATATCACGATATGTTCAAATAACCTTGAATAACAAATGTTTTTAGCCAAATAGTGCCTAAAGTTGCATTGGTATAGCTCAAATTAACGCGTCAATTTCTCTTTTGTTTGAAAATTTGATTGCAAAATAAAATTAATTTAAATGTTTTATAGCCATTTTTTTCCACCACAGCTGCACATAGAAGGAACACCAAGGAAAAATCTGACACAAAATAAACCTGAAATAAAAGGTGCTCTTTTGTGCTAAAGACATAAAAATTTGTATAATAAAAATGTGCTATCCCAAAAACAGAAGCTTGTATTGTGACTATAAAATAAACTGATCAGTCGCAGCTACATATTCAGAGCATCTCAAAAATATTTCCATTGCTCTTTAGGTGCTTGGAAAGTTTTTTTTTTTTTTCTTTTTTTTTTTTTTTCTGTCATATGGGGTTTAGCAAATGAAAATGCCAGTTTCAACAGTTTTACGGCTGGTTTAATTAAAGTTCCCTTCAGTGTGTATGTGGGGGTTGACACGCGTAGTTTACAGGAGTCTTCGTTTTGCACTGGATAACGTTTTAAGTGGAACAAATTTGTGCTACTGTTACATTTTGTGGCAACGGTGTTACAGCATGTTTTGTAAATTGCCGCATTTTGTTCGTTCATCCTTCTTGTGAAATCCAAACCACTGCCATATTATTGACCTGGTGCTGTTTCTCTTCAGACTCATTTTCTTATTTACCTGAAACACACGCTGTCACCATAGTTCTCGCTGTCGCTGGCTCAACCTTGCCATGAAAATTCACACCCGATGGTCGCGATAAAGTCATTTTAACTATGGCGCGCAGGGAAACTTGAGATACATCGAGTATATTCGATATATCGCCCTCCCCTAACTCAGATCAGCCCTGGATTCTGGCTCAGACCTTTAGTCGTGGTTCTGGTGAAGCCGCCGTTCGGAGGGATGCTTTGTGCTGCTGTACGTTGAGCTTTCTGGCAGAAGCTTGAAGATGTCGTGTGAATACTTAGTAACATTTGAAGCTGTTCATAACTCCCTCCGCCACGGTTAAGGTACATAACCTGCCAGCACCGCGCCTCGCTGTGGGCATGGCGTTCTCCTGGGGATTTGACACATTAAGACCCTTTTGTTGGTGATTACCACCAGAAAGTTGCACACTTTCTTGAAACGTCAAATGTGGGTTTATTTTTGCCAAACCAAGCAGTGATATCAGCCTTTTTCTTTGTCAGAAAAAGCTGATATCATCTTACTTTACCTCAGAGAACACGCTCTTTAGTTTTGCTCTAGAAGAATTCAGTTGGTCCGAAAAGATTTACCTGCTGCTATTTTAGGACGTCGCTTCACTTTCAGCTCATTTTTCTTAATGAATGCGATGGTGTTGCTTATAAAAAGCGGATCACTAGCGCTTAGATTTGATTGGACCTCCTCTACTAAAGAAACATTTAGTAAAGGAGCCGCCAGAACAGGGCGTTCAAAAGTTGAGTCTTCGTAGGGCTGTAACGACTAAACATGTGAAGAGTAGATTTTATAAATTAGATAAAAGTGTTGGATTAAACCGGTAATAATACACAAAGTTCTGGTTCAACCTTTGAGGTTTTCTCTTTGTCCTGCTGCTTTATTCATCTTAAAGCCCCTTAGTTGTGCACAAAGAGCTGAAATAAAACCATCTCTGATCTAAATCAGTGGTTGTCAGAATTCTGGTGTCGTTCTCTCTTTGTTTTTACCGGTTTTAGCTTTTTAAACGGTAAAATAAGAGCGAACCGAGGAGCTGACTCTGTTCTCCTTTTGTGTCGTGCAGCTGCGATGAATAAGGAGATCATGTCACGTGTGGTGAGGAAGAGGCAGGCCGACCCCAAGGTGGTCCAGTACGTGTGGGAGGCCATCGAAGTCATCCGCAACCAGAAACAAATCGCAAACATGGACCGCATCTCCAAGTAAGTCTGCAGAGGTGGAGGAGCGTTTAGGGACCAGTGGGCTTTTTTGTTTTTTTTGTTTTTTTAAGTTGCCTTGAGCAATTTCATGCGTCTGTCATCTGAAAAGCTTTTCATTTCTAAAGAATCTGTAAAGAAAATCCTTGGAACCAACAAAACTCACAGATTTAAGTGTTTTTATCGTTCATTGCAGCAGCAGGGTGGGTGACGAACAAACATGGCCTCACTTGACGGTACTTTCCTGGTATTTGAATAATTTATCCACTTATTACTGAGTGAGCTGGATTACCAGACAATAACTTAACCCTGAACTACATTTAAAACAGTTTAAACAATAAAAAAAAAGCAAAATAATAGTGCAGAGCCATTGATATAGATTCTTTTGTGATAAATGTGCTGCTCAGTTTCACCTGCAGCTCCAGTTTGGGTCTTTGGGTCTAAGGAAGGCTCCAAATGTTAAAATGTTTGGTGTCTATACTGAACATTGGAACTTATTAAAATAAATAAAGGAAAAACTAAATGACTCCAGGCTTCGACTGCCAGGATTGCCGGCATCTTTAAACAGCTTCTTTTTAAATCATTTACACTCCTGTCCTGTAAGGCGTCGGTCCGATAAGCAGAACTGGACCCATTGGCCGTGTGGTTTTTGTTTTGGTCATGTGACGGTGATGCAGCGCGGCATTGTGGGATGTTTAACTGAAGCAGAGAAGCCGTGTTCCCTTTCATGGTGTTGAAAGGGAATGGAAATGTAAATAAAATCTGTTATCGGCCACAGCATCAATATTTATATCAGACCCAGACGTTTAATTCTATTGGATCCTTTTTTTTCTGATTTTTGCTACACATGGGACAAACGGTTTCAAGACAGCGATCACTTGTATTTGGTTAAAGTTGCTGACCCAGTGTTGTGGCGTCTTCCCAGTAGAGCCTTACGCTTTGATGGTGGTCCCCCGGTCGAGATGGCAGGACCCAAACTCAGGAACGCTCGTCCTCTGGAGCTATGCTCCTGGTCAAGGCCCATTTGTTCACTTTGGCCTTTTATGCTTCAGACTTTTATATTTTTTTATATATATTAGGGCTGGACGATATAGAAAAAAAGCTTATCGATAAAAAAAAATGCATATTGATCGATATCGATAATTATTAAAAATATTTAAAACCATATTTTATGTGCAGCTCTGCCTGGACATTTTTTGATATTGCTAAATGATTTAATTGTAATAAATAACACAAACACAGAATTCCAATTAAATCTTTATTTAACCAACTTTTTTAACCATAACAGAATTTTTTAAAAGAAAAATAACTTAAGAGACCTGAGTTATGTTATTAAATACTGACAAAATATAAACTAAAGTGACCAGTAAAATGACCAAAATAAATATACCAAATAAATAAATAAAATAGCCTATTTAGGTGGGAATAGTAAACTAGTTACTTCTCAGGGTTCATAATTGAGAGGCTGACGCAGGGCTGAGGTCTGAGGTTGTTGCGTGTAAAGACACAGACTGCAGCTCATTTTGCACTGATTCTCTGCACTAGTTGCACAATTTAGGAAGCGCTGTTAGAGGAAAAACTTGCGTCCTGGAACGTTATATCTCGGATCAAAAGTGGCGAGTAGATCTTTGAAGCTGCAGACAACAGCAGTATATCCATCACTATGAATCATGTTACTGCATGTGTGATGTCCTTACGCCGCTTGGACGCTTTGTCATTTTATCACAACGAAGGGAGCCCAGTTTAGCTGCTATACCTGCTTTGTTTTGGAAGAAGTTCCAGAAGATTCCTAAGAAGACGCGGAGCGGCAGCAGGACTAAAACAGCTCGCGCTGCTGCGGTAGTGAGCGGCTTACGTGATGAAACAAGTTGGTTGCGTTACCAGACTTTGTTTTTACCGGTTCCTTCCAAGTTTTACAAATCACTGGTTTATTTCTGTCAGACTGGTGAACTAGTAAAACCCCGTTCTGGGACCGTTTCCTCCGCCGCTCCTTGCTGCGACATATTCACGTGCTCTGTGTTGTGGTTTGAGAGGGCGGCGCTTTGTGACGGCGTGCCTGGGTCCGTGATTACGATTGGTCGACAGGAAGTAGTGACTATAGCATCAACTAATATGATAGGCTGAAAGGAAGGAAGGAAAACTCTCTATCGAAGTTTTATCGACCCGTTTTTTTCCTATCGCGCCACACGTCTATCGATCGATATATATTGTTATTGAATTATCGTCCAGCCCTACTGTCAGTAAGGAAGGAGGTAGGAAGAGGCTAGTTTGCCTAGGAACCTCACGATGTTAAGCCGGGCGTACACAGTACGATGTTTTCAATCGCGGTACTCAGACGCAGCTCAGACTGTACGACAAAACCGCAGTTTAAGAGTTCACAGCTCACCATATCAGTTCTCACACTGTACGTCTAAAAACCAAGTAGGAAGATGGCGCTTGTCAGAGTCGTTTACCTGGAAGCCAAACGTAAAACAGTAGAAGAAGAAAAAGGCGGAATGACAATTCTCTCTGTTAAATATGAGGCTCACTAGAACGACACGCGCTACTTTGGCAATTGTTGCTCCTCTGTACTTTGACTCCATGTCACACGTACCGCCGTCATGCTTCTCTCCGCTCCTTTGTTTTCGTTTGAGAAGACAAGGAAGAAGAAATTCCTTTTATTGCGCATGCTCAGTGCGCGAGGTTGGGGGAAATCGGCTATGAGTTCCTGCATCAGTGCGGCGTTGCATGGAGGCGACCGGCTGTGGCTCCGCTGAGGAGTTCAGGAAGTCCGGGTAGCTTTAGCCTGCCGACCCTTTCAGGTCAACAATTATAATTTAGGTTTTACTATCAAATGCTTTCTTAAAACCGTGCATTGAAAAGCGGGTCGATGGATCCATAAATGGTCATAAGTGGCGAACGTTAAAATCATTAAATGTCAGAATAGTTTGATGTTTACCTCCAGAGTTTGTTTCTTTTTGTTTAGTCTGATATTGTTGTTGTTTATTTCAGGTTTCCAGAAAAAAATTCAGATTTATGTTAAGCATGAAGCAAAAGTATGTTAGAGTTAATCGCTAAGTTTGGCTTAATTGTGACAGAGAAGGTTTTTTCTTTTCTTTCATCAACGCTTTAAAAAGTCAAAGGTTTGTCCCCCAAACTCCAAACACGGTTTAATTCAGCAGAAATCGACGCAGCGTCCCAAAAAAAAAAAAAAAAAGCCGCCCCTAGTTGCTGCGTTCGCTGTGAATATGAACTTTTTTTCCCCCTTCCTACTAAATCTGCTCATTAAATCCGTTACTGCTGCTGTTCGCACGACTCGAGGTTAAATCATCTGCAGAGACGAAGACGAGGACGAAGACGAGGGCTCGTTTGTCACGTCGCCCTTCCTCACAGAAAACCAGCCGTCCCATAAATGCGTCCTCCTCCTCGCGCCGCAGAGGCCGCACCTTGAATCCAGAGCAGGAGGGGTTGACGGTTCTCCGCCGTTACGATGTTTTATTGTTCAGGGTGCAGATGAATGAACCCCCCCCCCCCCCCCCCCCCCACACACACACACACACACACACACACGGTCAGCCGAACCAAACGCTCGGCGCGCCTCTTTCAGCAAGTTGGCGAGCACCTTGGGATCTGGCCGCTCGCCAACCCGACGTTGGCGGAGAGCGGCTGTTGTCATGGCAACAGTAAGCAGCGGCATGCAACGGATGGCACCGTCTCTCTCTCTTTCTCTCTTTTTTTTTATCTCTCGTTCTCTCTCTGTCTCTCTCCCAGCCTCCGCCCCGTCTCGTCTCTCTGCAGCTTAATTTCAGGGTGTGAGCTCAGCGGCGGCGGGGGGAATAATTAACCGGCCTTCACGCCGACCGGCCAGCGGCAGATCGATTTAGTTATTCATTATCAGAGAAGTTTGGCTACCTGCAAATGTTTTAACAATGTTTTGACTTCTTGGAATCAGCTGCTGTTTTTTTATTTCATTTTTATTAGACCAGATGGATGAAAATCTCATGGTGCAAAGCCGGACTGTCGTTTGGCTTCCTTTTTGTTTTTTTTCCCTGCTGCTGATTCAGACAAATGTATTTTTAATTTATAATTCTTGGTGCGTTTGGGAAATTGTGGTTACAGCCCGTGTCGACAAATAGTCACGCCTAAGCGCATTTAAGATGATGAAAGCTGAAACAATGTTTATTTAGTTACATGCTGGGCTTTCTTTATAGAAAAAGATGAACCAGAATAGTTTTGTATTTTAAAAAGAATATTAATATAATGTCTACATTTTGAGGACACAGAACAGGACAGCCACTCTGTCGGCGCTCAGAAACACACACCGGTCAGCCCACATCAGAATAACTAACCACAAATTAAAAGAAAACTTAAAAAATGTATATAAAAAGGGGTTTCAGATATGTTTATACAAGTAAATATTGAATGCACTATAAACAGGATTTGAAACATAGCAATAAAATGCTAAACAGCTAAATGACAGCAGGAGGGTTTATATTGCTCCTTCCTGATAGGAGCGATTCTCTGAATCTTTGGGCGTTCGCTGGTGGACGGGGAAATAAAAGTGCAGAATCTGACCGTCCTGGTCCTTATTCTGCCGCAGGCAGCAATCCACGGCGTCGCAGCATCCTGCACAGAAAGCATCAGCAGTGATCAACAATCATTTAGACCACAGGTGTCAAACTCAAGGCCCGCGGGCCGAATCTGGCCCGTCGAGGTGAATTATCCGGCCCTCAAAAAAAAGGCATATCGTGTCATAAAGTAGAGGCATATATAATTTTAAAGTGTATAAAGTGCCTAAAACTGTTAACCTGACAACAGCCAGCTGCATGTATCGCTCCGCCTAGCTCCACTCACATACATCTGGGACACGACTGATTGAAAGTGATTTCCCCAACCAAATTTTTGGTCTGGCCAATCAGGACGCAGGGCGGGTGTTTCATGGATGTGACGTAGTGGAGAAGCCACCGTGAGATTCCAACAACAATGGCGGCTCGCATCGAGGAAGCAAGCGTTAGCATTGATGCTGCTATTTCTTCCGTGTTGTCCAATCTATCTGATATTGTTTCATTAAAAGAACATCAGAGAACGGCTCTTAAGGCTTTTGTTGGTGGAAACCATGTTTTCGCCCTTCTCCCGACCGGATTTGGCAAGTTTTGTTTTCCGGGGCGCGGACGCGGACGCGCAACGCGGACGTTTTCCACGTTTTCCGCGGACCGGCTCGCGGAGCGGCGGGGGGGGGGGGGGGGGGGGGCGACATGTTTTCCGCGGCCGCCTCGCCAAGATAGCGCTGCGGGAAACCCTGCACTAGAGCCGCAAACACATAAAAAAAATAAAATAAAAAAAAAAGGTTTTTTTTTCCGGCGTCGGTCTCATCAGCGTCACAGGTTAGCTTCGGTGTGACTGGTTGAAATAGCACGTCGATAAAGATGACAGACAAGTGGTTTATCCAATCATATGCAAGGAGTTTTGATAAGGCCCAGCCTTCTGTAAAGGCAATCCCTATGGCCGTGTCCCAGATGTATGTGAGTGGAGCTAGGCGGAGCGATACATGCAGCTGGCTGTTGTCAGGTTATAAAACTGTGCCTCCTGTAGTGAATGTTTTTACGGTGTAGTAACAGCATCTTGCCACTAGATGTCAGTTTTCCCCACAACACATTAAAACAACCCAGAAATGTCCAAAAGGAGAAAAAGTGATGCAGAATGACGAATTTAAATGAATTGTTAAGTGTTTTTTGCAGACAAACTGTATAAACTGGGCCTAAGGTGCTACCTTTTATGTTGCTGTGTATTTTTTTATATACTTCTATGTGAACTGGATTGAAATTATGAAATGAAAAGCATTGTCTATGCACGTGCAACCGGCCCTTTTAATGACTTCATGACACCAAAGTGGCCCCATAAAGAAATGAGTTTGACACGCCTGTTCTAGACTGTGTCGGGCTACTAACCAATAAATTAACTCCAGAAACATCTGTTGACAGCCTGGTGTTTGGCTGGTTATTCTTATCCTGAGCAAACTAAACAGCCGTGTAGAAACTTTCACTGACTGTAAAAGATGTGTATCAGGAGAGCTTCCCTCTGTTGCTCTGAAGGTAAAAGCTCTTAAGCTACAATCTCTGCAAAAGATCCTCCTTCCTACTCACGGGAGGAGTTTGATCGGCTCTCTCGGTTTCAAACCTTTGGTCTAAACGATCTTCTCTGTCTTGGGTTCGTGTTCTGGGCTTTTCCTCGTGTTGTTCAGGAGTAAAAGCAGACGGTGAACCTCCCGCCGCTCTGGCTGTCTGTCAGCTGGCTCCACGCCACAGAGGAGAATCCGTGACCTTTAGTCAGCGAGGTTTTCCTGCAAGTCTGCAGCGAGCTGCAGGAATCATAAGCTGTTGCATTCCCAGCGGGGAGAGCTGAAAGACACAGGTGGATATAAAAAAATAAATAAGTGGGAGAAAGGAATTAAAAGTTACTTTTCACGTTCTATAGTTCTTCTCTAATCCAGCTGATCGGTTCCTGCCCAGTTGATGATGAAAGGAATTTATTTCAGACATTTAACACATTTAACAAATAATAAATATATACAATTTCAGAAATTAAATAATAATAATAATAATAATAATAATATTTTTTTTAGAAATACTTTAAACAACCAAGTACCACATAAAAACGTATTTGGTAAACATTAAATAAAAATTTCTGTTCTAATTGAATTAAATTGTTTGAACATAAATAGAAATGAGAAACACAATTTTCCTCTAAATAAAATATATCAGGTATATTTACCCTGGTGTCTGACATTGATTAATGATTAAAGTAAGCTGTCTGAAAAGAGGTATGAAGAAGTAAAACTTATTTTTCATACCCCTTCTCCCTCTGTTTGCTCTTAAAGTAACTTAAAGTACCTTCCCTATTAACTCAAAGTACCTTCCTATTAACTCAAAGTACCTTCCTATTAACTCAAAGTACCTTCCTATTAACTCAAAGTACCTTCCTATTAACTCAAAGTACCTTCCTATTAACTCAAAGTACCTTCCTATTAACTCAAAGTACCTTCCTATTAACTCAAAGTACCTTCCTATTAACTCAAAGTACCTTCCTATTAACTCGAAGTACCTTCCTATTAACTCGAAGTACCTTCCTGGTAACTCGAAGTACCTTCCTAGTAACTCGAAGTACCTTCCTAGTAACTCAAAGTACCTTCCTAGTGACTCAAAGTACCTTCCTAGTAGCTCAAAGTACCTTCCTAGTAACTCAAAGTACCTTCCTAGTAACTCAAAGTACCTTCCTTGTAACTCAAAGTACCTTCCTTGTAACTCAAAGTACCTTCCTTGTAACTCAAAGTACCTTCCTTGTAACTCAAAGTACCTTCCTTGTAACTGAAAGTACCTTCCTTGTAACTGAAAGTACCTTCCTAGTAACTGCAAATACCTTCCTAGTAATTCAAAGTACCTTTTCATACCCCTTCTCCCTCTATTTGCACTTAAAGTAACTTAAAGTACCTTCCTAGTAACTCAAAGTACCTTCCTAGTAACTCAAAGTACCTTCCTAGTAACTCAAAGTACCTTTATATACCCCTTCTCCCTCTATTTGCACTTAAAGTAACTGAAAGTACCTTCCTAGTAACTGAAAGTACCTTCCTAGTAACTGAAAGTACCTTTCTAGTAACTCAAAATACCTTCCTTATTAAGGAAAAGTACTTGCGTTCCCCTCACTTAAGAGTTTTAGTAGCTATTTCTTCCCAGAACTCTGAGGCTGACGGCTCTAAAGGAGAAAACGGCACACATGTGTTCACCAGCAGCTTCTTAAGGCTCTGTTTCTGACTACACCTGCGTCTCTGACTACACCTGCGTCTCTGACTACACCTGCGTCTCTGACTACACCTGCGTCTCTGACTACACCTGCGTCTCTGACTACACCTGCGTCTCTGACTCCACCTGCGGCTCTGACTCCACCTGCGTCTCTGACTACACCTGCACAGGTACCTGAGCCGAGTGTTTGGCATGCACCCCAAGGAGACGGCCAGGCAGCTGAGCCTGGCGGTGAAGGACGGGCTGGTGGTGGAAACCCTCACGGTCGGCTGCAAAGGCTCCAAGGCCGGCATCGAGCAGGAGGGCTACTGGCTGCCCGGGGATGAGATGGTGAGTAAGGGGGACCGTCTACCAGCTTTTAAACCTTCCTCAAAGGGATAGTTTTACAAAATGAACGTAGATTTTCTTTCTGACTTGATCATGAAGCTCACAGTGGGCTATAAACAGTTTTAACAGTCATTCTTTAGTAACGTCTGCTGAGATAGATTAAGATTTAATGGTTAGAGTTCATTGGTCATATAAAAACAGCCATTAGGCCATCATTACGTCCGAAGGGCTTTGTAGTATGTGGAAAAATACGAATATTTACGTTTTCTGAGTGAAAATCAGTGTAAAGGTAAAGACAGCTGGGGGTTCCTTCGCCGTAAATGTGACGGCTGTGCAGGGCTGAGGCGACGTGTCCAGCTGTCGTTGTGATGTGTTAACGGCGCCCGCAGACGGCGATGAGTAACCAACAGCACAGCAGCTCCTGTGAGGACTTTGTCGGCCATCTGTCAGCCTGGGAGCCGCTGCACCGACAAATTACTCCTCGTCCTTCAGCCCCGTTTTAGCTTTTTAAACAAGCTCAAAGATTAAATAAATATAACTGTGGAAGAACAGTCCGGATTTATTTACCACAATGCCTTGAAGTATTTACGCCCCTTGAATTTCCTGCTGGGGTTTACACAACTTCAGGAGCCTGTAGAGCAGGGGTGTCCAAACTTTTCGGTACGTGGGCCGAAATTGTCAAGTCAAAGGAACTCGAGGGCCAAAAAATTAATAAAAACATTTTTAAACCAAAAAAAATATGTTAATTTGCTTGCGCTACAAAATATGATAATTTTAAATGCATAAATTAGTCCGTTGTAGGAAATGAATGTGTAAATCACTGTATATCCAAAGTTTAAAAAAAAGAGTTTTGCTTATTTGTCGTATTAAAAGATGGTCGTCCAGTTTGCAAATTATTTAGAATAATTTAATTTGACTCTTTTTGGTCAAGCAATATCAGAACAGCGTTTGGGTCGGTTGTTCTTTGAAAACATTTGCTGTAATTAGCCAATTTTAATAATTTAGTTCAAAGCAGATTTTAATGCACCAAAGTCTGAATTTGAGTCATTAAATGTCATTGGATAGATGTTACTATGAAATTAAAGAGAATGACAAAAGGGTGTTAATTAAAAGATGAAAACTTTAACATTTTCAATTGTAGGATTCTGACTTTTCTAGAATTTGCTGTAATTAAAAACTAAAATCTTCCATCTGCATCAGCCTGTGCTGGTGGACCAAATCTTTCTTGAAATGCAGTTAGAGGGCCACCCAAAATCAGCACAGGGGCCACAAATGGCCCCCGGGCCGCACTTTGGACATGCCTGCTGTAGAGTGTGTTCAAATACCGATCCGCACAAAGTGCCTTTTGCGCCCTTATCATCGTTAAACAGTAAAATAATCCCACACTGGACTCTGGATCGTTTCACGTTGCCTCTGCCGTCATTTTCTTCTGGCTCCGCTTTAGGACAAGCGGTGGCGCCCTCCTCTGGACGGTGGTCATACTACAACGATGTAAACGGAATTTATCAGCTAATCGGACGGGACAAACTTTAATCCAAGTAAACCTTTTAATTGACAATTTAATCGTAAGTCGGTTACTTGTAGCTTCCCTTGTGGAGACGTTTAAATTAATGCAGGGGTGTCAAACATACGGCCCGCGGGCCGGACCCGGCCCGCCGAACAATTTAGTCCGGCCCGGTGGCTAAATGCATTATCATTATTTAAAAAATTTTTGTTTATTTTTTTATTTTCCCAGTGTCCTGTCTGGCAATGTGGCAATAAGAATTTTTGTCTTAATGCCAAAAAGAGCTCATCAGATTTGACTTTCACAAGTGAAGCAGTACTGCTTTTGCCATAGTGCTCTGCTTGATTTATGAATGTGAATAGTTTTATTATGATTCATGCGGGGAATATCTCAAATGATATGGACATTACAATGGGAAAGTAGGAGAGGAAAGGAGGAACAAGAAGAAGAAAAGGTGAAAGAAAGAGGAGATAAAAGGAAGAGAATGATAAAACAATTATTGAAAAAAACACGTACTTCGTTTAATTGAAAATCTGCAGTTCCTATATTGTCCACAGGGGGCGCTGTGTTTTAATTAGCAGATTAAGCTTCAGGTGTGGAAAAATTTAAATAATTTCTTAATTTTTATCTGTTTGATGTATTTTGTCATGCAGGACAGTGTTTTTAAGTTCCAAAAAATGTGAATAAATGTTTTTCAACATTGTACAATCACTGTGATCAGTTCTTATGCATAATGCACAGGTAACTGTTTAACTGAGTAAAAGTATTGTTGAAATTGCACATACTTTTCTTAAAAACGCTGAGGTTATTCATAATATATTGTGTAAAAGTGAAATTAATTTAATATAAAAATCAACAACAAGTCCACATTTATTAGTTCTATTTAATCTTGCAATGAGTTTACTCGTGTGGCCCTCTTGAGATCAGATTAAGCTGAATGCGGCCCCTCAACCAAAATGAGTTTGACACCCCTGAATTAAGGTTTGGGTGTACGGCTGTTAAAGGAAGTCTGGTGCTCTTAGCTAACAAGCAGGAGCTCAGGGATTTTACGATAACCAGCGCTTTATTGATTCTTGAGAGAATGAGGACAGAACACGCGGCTCTCAGGATCTGTTCTAATCAGACAAAGTGAATAATTTCCCACCGTTTCTCACAGGAGCGCTGTTAATCTTCAGTTCGGCTCTAATGAGAACTATTGTAACCCACACGGTGATGAAAAGCCGCTTCTTTCAAAACTTTTATTCAACTATAAACAGCAGCAATTTGTGGCTGTGCTACAGCTAAAGTTCATGGGGTGTGAATACTTTTGCAAGGCACTGTGGTTCAGACCTGTTCCTGATGTTCTTCCTTTCACATCATGTTTTTGTTACTTAGTTGTTAGTTTTCCACGTACTACCGGCCCAAATGTGACAAATCCTGGCATCCTTGACCGTTTTTAAAAAAGTAAAATATAGATTTCTCTGAATTGTATTTAAGGTGTTTGGTTGTTGCTGGTTTTTTTTTTTCTTTTTCCTGTTTTTGGTTCTGACATTGTTATTTGGGGGGTCGTCGGTCAGATGAATAGCATCTTTACTGCAAATCCAAAAGCCCCATATAGTGATGTAAATTAATATATTATTTGTTATGACTTTCTTTTAACCTCTTTGTCTTTCATTTTCAAACGATTTTTAGCATATTATGCACATTTTCTCTATGTATTTTTTATTTTTTATCTTGAAAGTATTTCAAAGAAAAAAAGTATTTTTGTAGTAAAATCAACACAGACTATATTTTTTATTAGGGCTGGGCGATAAATCGATTTAATCGATTAATTCGAATTTACAATTCTTTAAGATTTCATTTTTGGAAAATCTGGATTTTATTTTGCCAATACACTCATTGGGTTTCCATGAAGAGAACAGCATGTGATGCTGAATATATGTTTAGGCAAATATATTGTCAAAATATTGTTAAGTAGAAACTTTTTTTTTTACCATAATATGAGGTACTTCATTTACTTATTTACTTTTTTTTTTTTTAAACTTTGAAGTTCACAAGTGCTTAGCTCAATGTGTAATACCACTAGCAGCAAATGTTTTGTTATATTTTCATTGTTTATAATGGCACGGCTGCCATCTTGTTTTACAAGCATGTTTCACAGCTTGTTTTTAGTTGCACTTTGAATTCAGGTCAACTCCCTGACAAAATGCTTGACATAAAAGCAAGGTTTTAAAATAATTTCTTTAATTTCTTTTTATGAAACAAAAAGGAGGAAAAAATCGATTAGTCGGATTTGGTATGATAAAATTGGAGATTTATTTTTTAATCCATATCGCCCAGCCCTATTTGTTATTAGAAGCAAATAAGAACTGGAGTTATTATAGGGATGTCCAGAGGAGCTCGAGTCATTTTAGCGTAAATTAAACACAACTCTTTGAATCACTTCTGACCACAGGATCCGAAAGCCGAGGGAAGCAAGGTAAGGGCTGCATTGTTATTTACAAACCAGGGTTTGTTTCTCATTTGAGCCTCTTTATTATCACCCCCCCCCCCCCCCCCCCCCCCCCCTCGCTACTCCCCGACTAACATCATTGTGTGAGAAATCGGTGCTGCCACGAGCGGTGCAGTCAAGGATTTGAGTGAATCTTTTTTTCTAAGCAGGCTGCAGAAAACAATTATAATTTCACATTGGTTGAAAATAAATGAAATGTAAAAAGTGGTGAAAAGCTGTTGACTGAGTCCGCCTGCTTTCTTTGATTGTCACTAGGGCTGAACAATTAATCGCATTTTCAATATAATCGCGATTTTAAAAAACACAATTTCCAAATTGCAGAGTCTGCAATTTTTGGCTATGTAACAATCAGGGAATTAGACACGTCCATTAGGTGTCAGTAAAATGTTTAAAGTGGGTTTGCCTCCACATGGAAGGGAAGACAGTTGCAGCAGTCAGATAATCTAATTTTATTACTTGTTTTAGAGTTTATATAATCATACATAGCATTAAGTACTGGTCAGTCAGTTTAATACATAGACTTGCTTGTTGGTTGCACTTTATGTTCAAGGATTGATGTCCAAATCAACTAAAAGCTGTTCTCTTGAACAATATTCTGATTAATAGAAACATTAAAAGTTCTTGTTTTAAATAGTCCTTGTTTACAAACATCTTTATTTAGAGGCCATTTTTGTTGCTTGTGGTTTAATGCAGAGAAAAGTCAAAATTGCAATTTTGGTTGAAATATATCGTAGGCAGAACGCAATCATTTCTGCTCTGAGTTTAGATGCTGTGGGTCTTTTAGCAACTAATCTGCACAGCGAGGAAACAAAATGATTTGTTGTTTGTATATGTTTAAAAAGACATGATAAATGAAACTGGGGGAAAAAAATCGCATTAAATCACAATATTAAGAAAAAAAATCTCAATTAGATTATTTTCCAAAATTGTTCAGCCCTAATTGTCACGCAGGCCGGAAGCTAAAACAAAATGTATCCGGTTTGCATTTGGAAATGACTCTGCATGCTTGCTCACAGCTCCGCTGTCATCACGCAGCCTTAAGCTAACCCCCGTGATTCAGTTATGCTGTAAAAAAAAAAAAAGCTTCACGATGGTCCGTTGCGGCGTGGCCAAATTTCTTGCGGAAGTAATCGACCTTTTCGATTAAGAATCTGCTCGCTGCGTACCTGCAGGTTTGCTGCTGCTTGGTTGAAAACTAACTAACTCTCGGCTCTCATCGGGCCTCAAACGAGCCGATTCCACCCAGACCTGAAGAACAAGAACAAACATTAAGCAATTAATTATTATCTAAACGTCAAATATCAAGCAGGTCCAGCATAGCTGCAGGTTGGTGGCGAGCGCCTTTTGTGAGCTTGTAGTATTTTGGTCTTGGTAGTTGTAGTTTCCAGAAGAGTGTGTCCTGCTGTGGTCCTAACTTCTGTCTGGCATGCTGATTCTTCGCTGACTGAAACCGTGGCGGTGGGAGGGAGCCGAAGCCCGGGTGTTTTACCGTCTCTGTAGTCCTCTCCATGCCTGCTGCTAGTAACGCATCCTGCTGGTTATTTCAGGAAGCAGTCACTGAAAGGACAAAGCAGAGTTCAAATGGGAGGCGGCGTTGTTGGCTGGAGGCCTGGACTCGGTCCGACTGGCGTGAGCGGCGTCCTCCGCCTGACCTCAGAGATATTTACAGCCCAATCAGAAGCCCGCTGCGTTTTACACGCCAAACCACAACTTTTACAAATCAAACATCTGACTTTTAAACTCTGCCTCAGGCCAGATTGGATTGAGTCCAGGTTTTACCAACATGGTCAATTTTACAGACTTACACTCAACATTTTGTTGTTTTTTTAAGGAGAAGAAAAACAGCACGATTTCTTTTTAATTTTATTTAAATTTTCTTTATTTATCTAGACAGAATGCACACTTTTTGTTTGATAAATGCATTATTATGTTTCTCCTCTGTGTCTAAAACCTTATTTCACAACCACGTCACTGCTTGTTCTTCCCTGAAAGCTTAATTGTCTTAAATTCACAGAAAGTCCTTGTCAATTACAAGCAGGTGTTTTATAACCTACAGCTGTCAGACTATTTATGGTGTCATTCAGGACTGAGTTAAACGGATTATTCCTGAACAAGTCAGCATTCATAGCCATAATCTTATGAATATATGTGATAAAATAATCAATACAAGGAAAGGAAACAATAAAAGGAGGTTATCGCAACAAGATCACCAGATTTCCCATTGCTGCAATTTTTGTCAGACATTTATATTCATAGATGGATATTTTAATACAGGTTATACAGTATAGCTGTAAAATTATTTCATTATTATGTTCAAGCTGATTACAGCGGTGATCTGCTCTCACTAGTTACTTTCTTAGGTACACCTGGTCCCTTGCTTCTGAAAACTAACTATAAATCAGTCGACCACGATGCATAAACTGATGTATTCAGTCATCTAGCGGTGGGGAAGTTGACTTGCTAAAGTTCAAACCTGGCATCCGAACAGGGAAAAGGGCTTTTTACAAGTTGCATGGCCACTGGTGACAGACGCGGTGCTCTGAATATTTCAGAAACCGCTGATATTCTGGGATGTTCACTTGCTGGAGATTAAGTCAACAGTCGCTTTTAGTCACTTGTTTCAGGCAAAGGTAGGCAGTAAATGCCAATTAAAGTCTGGCTTTACCGTGTTTTTATTAGCCACATTAGCTTAGCAACGATTAACCGACTGAGCCGTCAGCCGATTAACATTTTCCTGCGTTAATTCGTACCGCAGCAGAACTGAGCGGAAGAGCGTCTAGACAGGGAGCGCAGACCAGCAGATCCCCATCATTGGGCTGTCTGTCTTTGGGAAGCTAATAATTAAACAGCCTATGTCGTCTAGGAGGTTTACTACTTCACTGTTGCAAATCCAGGAGCTTTACTCACCTTTTTACGTTACTTTCAAACGAAAGTGTTAGCTTGTAGCAACGGCTAGCATGTGGCATCGTTCATTAATGTTTTTCTCGTCCATCTGCCTCATAGGAAAAGTTCCTTTGATTGCAGAATAGGGTCATTTTTTCCGTGTTTGCCTTGTTGATAAAAAATGGTTTTCTGACTGTAGTCGACACGTTGGCAGAGTTTAAACAACTCCAAGCTGCAGAGAAGCTGAATATGTTGATGCAAGCGAGAAACTTTGAGTGATTCAGTAGTAATTAAGATATTATTTTGACAACCATGGCCAGTATGCACCGAAACCCTTGACGGAGTTTTCTGACACCCGGCTGCGTTTGTGCTGTGAAATATAAGATACCAGCAAGGTGTACCTAATGAAGTGGCTGGAGTGTGTGCTGTTCATTGATGAAAGGTTTTCATGTCGGACTCATTTCTATGAGACTCGGGCGGCGTGTCCTTGGCTCAGAGAGCTGCAGCTTTTTGAGGAGCGCCACTTGTGTTTTGATCAGACAGTCTAACAACAGTAAAGTAGCTCTTGACACTCTAAAGAGCCCAAGGACCATCAATGTATTTTTCAAGTGTTTGTGTGGGTGAAGTGTCAATGGCACTCTAGAAAAGTAGACGTCCTTTGGGAAATCTGTTGTGGATTTCAAAGTATGTTTGGTGCTAAAAAAAAAAAACTTGGATTTTGAACCTTGAACACCCTTTTTAAAGTTTTTGAACTGGAATAAAAGGGATTCTGTATCACTATATTTAATAATCTAGTTCTTTGGAAAAAGAAAATGTAACCTCACTGGGATCCCACTGCTATGATTTATAACATTTTGCATTACTGAGTAAGGATGAGACAGTTTAGTCAGTCTCAGTTTAAGTCATAAAGCAGATTTAGTCACTGAGAGCTTCCTGACTCCTTTGATTATAGTTTTATTGGCATTGTTAAGTTTAGTTTCCTATAAGTTTTAGTTTTCTCATGCTTACAGTGAGGGCATTTTTTAACAATTTCCTAGAACAATTTTGATTGCAGAAAAGCATTTTTTTTTTGTCTTTAGAGACCCTAGTATTTTCATGTTAAAGGAGCCCAGTCACACACGCCGACTTTACGAACTTCTACAGCAGTAGCTCACTCTGGTTGCATATAAAGGTTTTCCGATTAAATTATCGCACCTAAATAAGTAGGCTTGTTATATTTTTATTTCTGTTTTACATTTTCTTTTTCTCTATTTGTTAGTAACCAAAACACTTTTTTAATATTTACCATAAAAAGAGCGTGTGAGCGGAGGAGCGAAGAGAAAGAGGTTAATTAACCCTAAACCTGGTCTGTTAATTGGTGGAGTCATACAACTCAGGCTGACCGCAGACCACTACTCTCAGTTTTTCTTCCTCGTTGAATGAAAACAGATTCATATCCGCCACTTTCCTCCACCCCACGTCAAAGCCAAATCTGGTTCCTGATTGGCTGTCCCAGCGCGACAAGACACCAAAGTTCAGCTTTTTCAACTCCAACATCTGTCGTTTCGCACGCCTCGCAGGTTTCGTGTCGCTCTGGCTTCGCTTTAATCACCAAAATTGTACGTTTTTCATCGCTAGAATGGCCTCTGTGGCCTCGCTTACCATCACATCGTCCTGGTGATGCACCTGTTCATAGGGATATTATGTAAATCTAATCACTCGACCTCACAGATTCGGGTTAAATGTGAACGCACCTTTACAATAGTTGCGTCAATTGCAGCCATCTTGTTTTTGATCATTATGCTGCATAGTGCGGGCAAATGGCACGACAATGTTCATGTCTGCTGATCGCACTCGTGCAAAGTTCTTTTCAGGCTCAAAAAAACGACTATAGTCGTTTTCACACCTGATAGTCTGGTATACTCAGTTCGATTGGGGACCAAATATCGCAACTTTGTTACTATTTTCAGCTGGTTGCTTTCACGCTGTACTGAGCCAGACCATTTTACCTACCCGTTAACCCCATCACGTGTGGTGGCATTGCACCAAGAACCACTGAAGGGAAGAGGCTGGTCAACAATTCAGCTCAACTTCCTTTTCGACGACATATAAAGAAAATGAATGGCATCAGATTTCTGTGCCGTCTTTGGCAAGTGTGCCAGACGTGCACAATGCAACAGTGGGCTCAGCATGAATGTTATATTTTACACAACTTATACAACTTCATTGCACTGATGTCACGCTTAAACAGACGTGGATATAAGTAATTTAATTAGTATTGGTTGTAATTACCCAGACTGCCCTGCGCTGTAGTCTGCTTCCTGCTCTGGTCCACTTGGCATTCCCATATGCATTCAAACTGCCTTAGAGTTCACTTCAACCAAGCTTTTTTTGTTGTTTTTTATAGTCATAGTGTGTGACTAGGCTCCTTTTTAATACGGGGGATTTAGCATTTCTTTGTTTTTAGAAATGTGAAGTTTAAAAACCAGACCTCTGATTATTTATTCTGCTTTTTAGTGTGACTGCTGCTGCGTTTATAACAATAAAGCAGCTACATGAAAGGTCACGAGCACATGGAGAAGAAATAAGGAGTGAGACTGGAGAGCTTTTAATTTTGCTTTTAATAAGCTGCAGTTAGTCACAAATTTCTGACACTTCCTTCCTAAATCGGTCCAGACGTTGAGTGGGAGGCATTGGACCAGCATGAGTATGTGGACACGAAAATCCAGTTATTGTATTTGATGTTCTGCATCTCAGTGTAGGTGCAGGTCCAGCTGTAAGCTGTCATTAAAAGATAGAAAAAAGACCACAAGACACTTGACTTGAACCAGTAATTGAGGTTGAGCACCCTTACTTTTTATACTTATGATGATTAAATTGATCTGAAACAGATTTTTATTGTATTTGACCTGTTTTAATTGATTTGATTTAGTGGTTTACATACATAAATGTAATGAAGTATGATTGTTCAGGACTAAAATAATCATAAATTTACATCTTTATTTCATTTTATGTTTATTTAACTACAGACTTTATACATAACATTGATCTTATGTAACAAAACAAGCTGTGGTTCAGTAGGATTTATTTAATTTGAACATTTAGTCACAGAATTCACTAGTTTTCATTTATATTGGTTGTGTATAGAGTGGGACTGCAATGATTAGTGGACATTAAATTGTCGAAGCAAGAATCAAAATTAACTTTTAGATTGATTTTAGGCGAGAATTTGTTTAAATCTACCGCTGCAATTCAATCAGATCATATCTAATGGTTATTATTGGATTTAGTTCAGTGTTCATTCATCACTAAGATTAATGGTTGAGATTAAAGTGAAGCTACATGACAGGATAGTTTTATTTAACTTTAATGTCTGACTAGAGACATGGAGTTTATTTTTAATATAGACGCTGGGAATATTGCCTAATTAGAGATCAGGCCTGACTGCAACATGTTAATATGCTCTTCGTTTTTACACTGTAGTTTAAAATATTTTTAAACATTAGTCTACTAATTGAAAAAACAATCGATAGATTAGTGTACAGTAAAATAATCGTTAATTGCAGCCCTAGGATACAGTTATAAGATATTAAAAGATTCATAAAGATTATTATTTATCAGCGCGGTAGTTTCAATGCTAGACTCTTATTGGCTGAGAAAGAGACGGCCGTCTAAAATTAAACAAAGTGGGCCTAGTTTTAAGCCCTGGGGAACACCTTTTTCATCCTAAAATACCTAATGCTGATAGTGTGTTAAGCTCTAATGTTAAAGCAAATTTAGAGTTTTGCTTGTCTATTTCATATAAACATACCATAACTTTAAAGCTACAGAATTTTATTGTGACGTTTGTTTCTTTAACAGCAGTGGTTCAATTATTGTTGATGTCAGAAAACAGCTCATTACAACAGCTGTTTGTTTTCCCTTTGCTTGTCTGTGTCGTTCAAAGTTTTAAAAAACAAATTTATTTTCCTTGTGTATTCAGTGATAGTTTAATTTATCAGTTTCTTAATGCTTAATTAAGTACCCAGATTTGGTGTTTCTATGAAATAATTTATAGTTTGGCATAAAGTCATGTTCCAGTCAAGTTTCTGTTGCTGAGAAAACTTCCAGTAAACTGACTTCTCACAGTGAAATACCAGAGTGTCTTTATGGTTTAAGGCTAAAGAATCATGCAGACAAATCAAACATGGCAAGTATTAGTTGCGGCGCAGGTAATAGATGTTTTTTTTAGAGGGATCTGTATTCTAGGCACGTCCAGAAGAGCAGCCGTAGGTTAGAAGATGGAGAAACTAGTTTCCTCCCCTGCTGCGGTTGGCGGGTTGGAGGGGGGGGTCACCAAAACTTGTGCTCTGCTGTTTGTCCTCTGCAGGAGTGGGAGACGGAGAGTCACGACTGGTACTGCTTCGACTGTCACTTAGCAGGCGACGTCCTCGCCTGCGACAACTGCTTCCGGGTTTACCATCTCAAATGTCTGACAGAGGAATGCAAACCCAGAGACGGAGGCTCCCACTGGCAGTGTGTCGTGTGCCGGGTAGGTGGGACTGCGTTTTAAATATGCTGTCAGTCATACGTCCACGACGCAGGTTCCGCTTTGCATAATTCGCCCTTTAAGATGTTTGGGAATTTGTTCCTGAAGCTGCGAAAATTTTGTTCTCCAGCACCACAGGTTTAAAAAATAAATAAAAATATATAAATTTTTAAGTAATCTTCCCTAAGCCCCAGTGGGTCGAGGCAGATGAGCGTTCACACTGAGCCTGGTTCTGGTTCTGCTGGAGGTTTTCCTCCCTGTTAAAGGGGAGTTTTACTCTCCACTGTCGCTTCATGCATGCTCAGTATGAGGGATTGCTGCAAAGCCATCAACAATGCAGACGACTGTCCACTGTGGCTCTACGCTCTTTCAGGAGGAGTGAATGCTGCTTGGAGAGACTTGATGCAACCTGCTGGGTTTCCTTAGAGAGGAAACTTTCTGACCAACCTGGAGGATCTGACTGAATTTGACTTTGGAAGTCAGATGACGATGTTTCATGAATTGGCGCTATATAAATAAAATTTTATTGAATTAAGTAAATAGATAAATATTTCTTGCAGTATGCTTCCACACTGAGTGGCACACGGGGAGCAATCTGTGGTCAGGGGACCCAAAGTTTTAAACCGGCAACGTTTGCAGCCTCTCTAAGACGTAAATGCGTCACTACACTGCAAAAAAGGAACTAAAAGTAAGTAACATTTTCTTGAAATTGGTGTATTTTTCCTTGATTTTAACAGTTGAATAAGACTATTTGCCAATGACATTAGTATATTTACACCTAAAATAAGATATCTTGCACCTGAAATAAGATAATGGAGATTAATTGTTCCTATTTTTAGTGCAAAATATCTTATTTCATTGGCAGATATTCTTATTAACTGCTTAAATCAAGAAAAAATACATTAATTTGAAGATTTTACTTACTTTTTGGTTCCCTTTTTGTAGTGTAGGCTACAACGCTCCAAATATATATTTTTTTACAATATTTTATGTAAAAAAAAAATGCAAAAATTAAGGCCAAAATAATTTTAAAGCTCCAGTCTTGCTGCTTTACGGGGGACATATCATGTTTTTCAAATATTCCTTTTCACTTTGAAATCTTCCAGTTGTGGTCCATATAAAGTGGAACTGCAATGCTGCGGTCTAAATTCCTTGTTAATTTACCTTCACATCCTCCTTTCTACCCTTTTTGAGCCGTGTCTGAGAGACGCTCCCATCGCTGCAATCTCCACTCCGCCCCGTTCGGCCATTTTTGTTATATTCGGGGGGGATGGTTTAATGGAGCAACTGGACATTTTCACTTATCCACTTGTTAATTTGGCATAATTCAGCTTGGACTGAAAAATTGCTCTGCAAACTTAAAATGGTAGAATTGCGACATTTATAAGCTGGAAGTCCAAGACCTTGTTTAGCAGCTCCGCGGTGTAGTGTGACATTGTTGTTCAAAAAAATTTAATAAAAAAAATAAGAAAACCGATGGGTTTTAAAAATATGACACAAAAAGAATAGAAAGATATCTACGCAGCCTCTGGATAGATTATACAAATTTTCTACATTCCTAGTCGCTTCAAGTATGCAACAAAATATATGTAACTGCTAAAAAAAATTGACATTTTATATTGTATGTCCCCATTAATTCTTTATTACTAAAGAGTTTTTACTATTTTAGGCTAGTGACGTTTAAAAATGCTCACCATTAAGGAGTTCTACCTTTATCACCTTGTTAACATTATATTATTGCCTTTACTCTGCTTCTCTTTTTTTGTCATTAATTTCCTTTTTAATCAGCCTCTTCATTTTGAATGTTGCGCTGGGCTTTGCAGCTGTTTTGATTGCTAAAATGTATTTATTTTGAGAAAAAAACTTACCAAAATGTTTTTACTGGCGCTATGAAACCAAGTCATCTTTTTCCTTCTTTCAGGGAAGTAAAAAGAAGAACCTGAACAAACAGGAGATGTGTAAATATCTGCGCTTCATCGTCCAGCGGATGAAGGAAAGGGTAATTGCTGCTTATATTTAAAGCTATTAGCTACTTTTAGCTCATTCTCTGGTATTCACATGACTGATGTTTTACATATAAGTGTTATTTTACACTTAAAACTAAAACCACAAAGTAAGTTTTAGTAGAAGAGTTGCATGATGTTGTCGTGAGTTTTAATGTTTGCTGAGGATTGCCTGTCTTACTGCAGCTTAACAGTCACAGATGGGTTGTTTGTGTGTTCATGAATTATATTAATCTTGTTTAAGTCCAGAATTAAAGGTTTATCTATTTTTTTAGTTGTTGGATTACAAATATGAATATTAGATTTTTTTAAAAACAGAATTTTAGAAACATCAGACTTAAATTGAGACAGGTCAACATGCTGAAATATGTCCAACACATCCTGTAGACTTTGGTCTTCTAAATGTGTCGGACTAAGAAGTTCCAACAATTCTAACTATATCATAATAAACAAAGATTTCAGTTTTCAATTACAATAGTGTGGAAAAAAATAAAATGGAATAAAAAGTTGACAAATTCTATAAGCGGCGTCTGTGAAAACTCAAATGTGGTTGTTGGGGGTTGTGTGGTAAGATCCAGCTATTGTCATAGTTTGGGATATGTTCATCCCAAGGACAGAGGTAGAAGAAGAACATGTTTATTATTAATTAAATGTTATTAATTAAATGTTTACTCACTTTAAAAACACTTCAGTTGGATTTAAGAGTCTCTACTGTCAACTGGCTCCTCCTTAAATTAATATACAATGCTGTGAAAAAGTGTGCAGTCCAGAAGTTACTCAACTAGAACCTGTCTGACAGCACGAAGTAGGCTGATGATTTAAAAACACAAGACATCATACCTCGATCTTTAGAAATTCAAGAACAGAAGAGTGACAAAGTCTCAAAGGAGAAGCGATGAACCTTCCCAAGACTGACCAGTCTATCAAAACGACTAAAGACTAAATTACTCCATGATATAACAGGGTTGGAGGGAGATGATAGTAAAAATGGCGTCTATTAGAGACAAAGACTCAGCTCGTGTTTGCCAGAGAAACTGGTGTACATCCATTTATTATACGTCTACAATCCAACATGGTGGTAGTGTGATGGTCTGGGGTTTCTTTAGGACACCGATGATTATCTGTAGCTGATGGTATTGCTATAGTTTTGTCAAAGTATGATCTCAAAGCCAAATGAAATGCTTTAGCAAGGCCTTAAAAAGGCTTCTCCATGCTCAAAATCCTCCAGTCTGTCTTCATTAAAAGAACGTATCACAAAGGCCTGACGCCAGTTGTTCCACCCAGGGTGTCACGACCAGTTATGAGGTTTAAGGCTTGCGTCCGAACCTCCACGCTCCGTACGGATTTGTTTCCTGACATACTGGCTGCATGGAGGCTGAATAGACGGACTCACAAGGTTGAATCAGTGGATTCCCTTAGATACACAACCTCTTTAGTCCGGTGGTAGTTCATCGACCAGAGGGTCTAGCTTGGTCAGAACTACGCAGGCACAGTTGCGTAAAACTCCAGGTGTTATTTGCTACAACTACGCTACAAATACGATCCAATTTTTGGTCGGATTAGGGCTGGACGATATAGAAAAAAAGGCTTATCAATAGAAATCAGATTGATCGATATTGATAATTATCAAAAAAATTCCAAACATATATTTTAAGTGCAGCCCTGGTCATTTTACGTTGTTACTTAATAATAATAATAATACATTTTATTTAAAAGGCGCCTTTCTAGACACTCAAGGTCGCCGTACAGAAGGGTAAAAAACAGAATGTCAGGAACAGAATCAAAACAAAAAACATTTAAAAAATAAATAAAAAATAAATAAATACCGAGGCTGGGACAGGGAAATTGATAATTAAAGAGAATAGGCGGTCTTAAACAGATGAGTTTTGAGTTGTGATTTAAAATTTTGAAGTGAGTCCGTGTTTCTAAGTAGGGGTGGTAGAGAGTTCCAGAGGCGGGGGGCAGAGCGGCTGAATGCTCTGCTCCCCATGGTGGTGAGACGGGCGGAAGGGACAGACAGGTGTAAAGCAGATGAGGATCTAAGAGCACGGGAGGGGGTGGGAATGTGCAGGAGGCCTGACAGATAAGGGGGGGCTAGGTGGTGAAGGGCCTTGAATGTCACCATGAGAATTTTATATTGAATGCGGAACTGCACGGGGAGCCAGTGAAGCTGTTGGAGGACCGGGGTGATGTGGTGGATAGAGGGAGTTCTTGTTATGATGCGAGCAGCTGAGTTCTGGACCAGTTGTAGTTTATGGAGTGATTTCTGAGGAAGGCCGAAGAGGAGAGAGTTGCAGTAATCCAGTCGGGAGGTGACAAGGCTGTGCACAAGTATGGCAGCAGTGTGTGGGGTAAGGGAGGGACGGAGGCGGTTGATGTTTCTTAAGTGAAAGTAGGCAGACCGGGTAATGTTATTGATATGGGATTGAAAAGATAGGGTGCTATCGAGGATGACACCCAGACTCTTAACCTGGGGGGAGGGGGAGATGGAGGAACTGTCAATAACAAGTGGGAAACTGTCAGTTTTGGAAAGAGTTGATTTGGTGCCGATGAGGAGAACCTCAGTTTTACTACTGTTTAATTGAAGGAAGTTTTTGGTGAACCAGGCTTTTATTTCACAGATGCAATTTGTGAGGGAGGTGGGGGGAAGAGAGGACGATGGTTGTGTGGAGAGGTAGAGCTGGGTGTCATCAGCATAGCAATGGAATTGGATGTTAAATTTGCGGAAGATATTGCCAAGGGGAAGGAGGTAGATGATGAAGAGGAGGGGCCCGAGTACAGAGCCCTGGGGCACGCCTGAGGTGAGGGGGGGAGGGGGTGGATTTGAGGGTCTTCAGTTGAATGTACTGAGTGCGGTCAGAGAAGTAGGAAATAAACCAGTCCAACGGAGTGTTAGTGATGCCAATGGAAGAAAGCCTACTGAGGAGAGTGGTGTGTGACAGATGGTGTCAAAGGCTGCACTCAGGTCGAGGAGGATGAGGATGGTGAGTAGTCCAGAATCAGATGCCATGAGGAGGTCATTGGTGATTTTGATGAGTGCTGTTTCAGTGCTATGGAGTGGCCGGAAACCAGACTGAAATTCTTCATACAGGCTGTTGGCAGATAGGTGAGTATGGAGCTGGGAGGCAACTGTTTTTTCAAGAATTTTGGAAATGAAGGGTAAATTGGAGATAGGACGGAGGTTGTTGAAGTTGATCGGGTCGGCACCAGGTTTTTTTACAATCGGAGTGATGGCAGCAGTTTTGAGAAGTGTAGGGACAGTTCCAGTGGTGAGGGAGGTGTGGATGATAGCGGAGATGAGGGGAACCAGAGAGGGGAGGCAGGTTTTGACAAGTTGTGTTGGGAAGGGGTCCAGTTGACAGGTGGATGGTTTGGATTTCCGAATGAGCTCTGTGATTTCCGAGACAGTGGGAAGATGGAAGGAGGAGAGCGACTGTGTAGGCGAGGGAAGATCTGGTGAGGTGCTGAGATGAGCCGTTGATCCAAGGTTTTGGTGAATGTTCTTGATTTTTCCTGTGAAGTATGACATGATGTCATTGCAGAAGGAGGTTGTATAAAGGTGCGGGGGGAAAGAGTCCTTGGGTTTGATAGTATTATTGAGTATAGAGAAAAGTGACTTAGAGTTATGTTGATTGGCAGTGATTAAGCTCGAGTAATACTGTGATTTAGTGCTGGCAATGGAGTCCTTATAATGAATAATGTGATTATTGTACATTTCTTTGTGTATAGTGAGACCAGTTTTTCTATAAAGTCTTTCGAGTTGCCGTCCTTTGGTTTTCATGCGTCGGAGATTTGGGGTGTACCAGGGGGCGGAGACGGAAAAAGAAACAAATCTATTTTTTAGTGGAGCAAGCGAGTCAAGGATATTATGGAGACCAGTGTTGTAGTGGATGACCAGGTCATCAGGGGTTAGCAGATTATTGAAGTCAAGGAGGCAGGAAGAGTGGATACTTGAGATAAGGGTGGAGGGATCAATGTTCTTTATGTTCCGGAAGGATATGAGGCGGGATGTTTTAGAGATAGAGAGGGTAATATTCACTTCAAATGAGAGGAGAAAAGTCAGTTATGGGGAGTTCATCAGCTGTTATGTTGTGAGGGATGACGCCAGAGCAGCAGATTAAATCCAGAATATGTCCTTAATGCCCCCTTTTTCTAAATAAAGAACACTGGATTCAAACATAACTCTTTATTCAACCAACTTTTTACCAAAACTATAGGTCATAAAAAAACATCACTGTCTGAACTATGAAGCCTGGTGGCGGAGCGTTCCGGGGTCTGCGTTGTGATTGGTTGGAAGGATCTAATGACTGTAATATTAACCTACACAAGAATACAACAGGAAGGGAAACTGTTCTTTTATTGAACTTTTTATTGAGCCCCTTTTTTTTCTATTTATCCTCATGTCCATTTATAATATCGGGTTTTTATCGGCCGTTATTCGGATTTAGTGTCTCAGCCTTTCAGGGACAATTACTTTTTCAGTTTGGGCTAGGTTGACTTTTTTCTTAGATAAATGAAATCATCATTTGTAAACCTGCCATTTTTATTTCTTCAGATTATCTGATATCTTTTTAATAAACTTTGATGATCTGAACTCAATAAAGGGACACATACCTTTTCACAGCACTGTCACAGCTAAAATCTGCTGCTCCTCGTTTGATTCCAGATCAGATTCAGATCGCTGATTCCTCCTCGTCTTCATTTAATTTCTCCCCTTTGAAGAAAATATTGCAGCCCGTCATTAACTCTCCTCTCTGCTTTTGCCTCTTCATACTCCCTGTTGCCTCACTTCTCTGCAATACAGCCCCGCTCCTCTTTACGAGATCACATTAAATGTGTATCCTGGCTCTCCATTGTAGGCGGTGGACCTGAACAAAAAGGGCAAAGACACTAAACACCCCATGTACAAACGGCTGATCCACACGGCTCTGGACGTCTCCAACATCCACGAGGTAACAGTGGATCTCCACTCAGTGCTTTGTCTCTTTGGCCTTCTCAGAACGACAGGTTACATGGATTTATCTCTGTATTTTAGCAACTTTCTTCAGATTTACACATTAAACAGGTTAATAGCTCCCTGTAATCTGAAGCTGTCCCTTTTACAGATGTGAGGTTTAAAGATTGATTGACTTAATCTGTTTAGGGTGACGGTTCTGTCATGGAGATGTCGTTCACTATAGCTTCAATCTGGCAAACCTTTATTAACAATTAATTAGTTATCAACAAGTTTTACTTTTATGTTTTAAATGAGTGACAAGTCAGTTAATTATTAAAAATATTTTTTTATATCAGGACCTTATGTGGTGCCTATAAGCCTGTTGGAAAAATATAGCACAATCCTCCAGTGAGCTGCATTTAGTTTAGTTTCTTTTTCTTTTTATTCATACCTGTATTTACAGAGGTTTAAAAATGACAAAAGCATTAAATAAATGTTTGTTACATAAAGTTAGGGTGAGCTTGGACTTTTCTAGATCAAATGTCAGTACATGTAGCCCTTCGAATGACAGAGTACCGATAAAGTAGCTCTCAGTTTCAAAAAGGTTGGTGACCCCTGGTTTAGATGTTTATTCCTCTCCTGTAACCTAGGAGGTGTGTAGAAAAATGTGAAAGATGGATAAGCGGCTGACCCATTTTTCCATCAATGTTTTTTTTAATGTGCATTTTGAAATATAGTGTGCGAAAAGGTGGATGGAAACAGCTAAATTCAAAATAACTTTCTTAATTTCTCAAAAAAGTGTTATGCTCACTTAATGAAATCCCACTTTGCGTAGCCTGGTTAAGTTGCTCATAACCAGCAGATGAAAATACGCCTAATTTACTTTTTTTTTTGCAACATTATAAAAGTTCACTTAAAATTTGCATGAGAATTGGATTAAAACATAGCTAGAGATTGGTGGGGAACGAACGCATGTTTAACTTCACGAAGGTTTCTCACTTTTTATTTATAAACATTGTGTTAATGGTTAAATAAAGGTTAATGCTCGACGCTAAGTCTGCTGTGTTTTTGGATTTATGTTGGAGCCTCTGGTTGTCTAACTTTCTTTATCAGCTATGATCAGTTAACACCAAATGTTTAATAGGTGGTGTAAAGTCAAATTTGCACTCCTAGTACAGAATTTCACTGTAATCACTTGCCATTGATTGTTTGTTAGCTGTATTAAAACATGTACTGCAGTAACTGTTTTAAGTCACTAATATATATTTGAAATTGGGTATTTAAACTTATCTGTGGTTACCTGTAAATAACTTCATTGACACGATTTACAACTTCTTTGGATTTGTTCCCCCATCTTCTTTGCATTAACGTTGGTAAATAAGGCAAAAATTACTCTTTTAAAGCTATCAGCTCCCTATTATGACCATTAACTTTGTTGTCGGTGGTTAGCTCAGCCTCAGGTACACTTCCTCTTACAGTTGGTGTCACGTCAATCACACCCTGTGTGATACAGGAGGGAAAAGCATGATTGAAATGGGTTCTTAAAATGAAACTTCTCTAGGTTTTCTTGGTGTATTTAGTAGCTCCTCTAGTTCCAGCACTGTGTTTTCTGCTGGTAACCGAGTGCAGAACGCGGCTAGGCTTTGGTTAGTGGTGCATCACATCAGGAAACCTCTGCCAGAAATAAACATAAATAAACATATTAGCCTTTTCCAGACCCCTCCATGTTTGGTCCATTAACACAGTTACTCTCCTCAGGACTAATTTTGGGCCTGTTTCCATCTGTTTCCATCTCTTTCAGAACCTGACTGAGGGAAAGTATAAAACCTTCGAAGAGTTCAAAGCCGACGCTCAGATGATTGTTCATAACACTGCCATCCTGTATGGAGGTGGGTCACACTTTCACAGGCTAAAAGGCTTTAAACTCTCAACTTTCCTACACCTTAATGTGCCTCTGTCATCGATAACGTTTTGTTCATGCAGCATAATCACGTCCGAAAATATGCAAACTCAAAATTCCTTTATATGAACATACCATGCAGCTTTTTTGTGTGCAAATAATAAAAAAAATGGAAAAACAAAGCTGCCAGTTCCTCAGTCAGAAGCACTGAATCTAAAAGATAACTTTAATATGCTCTTAGTGATAAATAATTTAGCTAATTTTATTTCCCCCTGTAAAGAAATCTGTTGCAGTATATTGAGATTCTATTCTATTTCTATTTTAAACAGATTGAGTATTGTAACAGAAATGTCTTGACTTGGGTAAATGCGGCACATTATTGCTGCACTTTTAGTTGATAATCTGACCTTTCCCACCCAAGGTTGTTATTTCTCTCCGTTGTTGAGCAGCAGCATCATCTGCTCTGTCCAGGTTTGATGTCAACTGATCCAGATCGGATGAAACCAGCTTCCTGTTATTTGCTCGGTGTAAAACTTTTTGTATTAAAATTACGTTTTTTGTTAATTTTAAAGTTATGGTTTGTCTCATTTTGTTGGCTGCAGTTCACAGCGACCAGGCAGAGATCGCACGGCTGCTCTTCAGTGACACATGCCATGAGGTACATTTTTGGTTTTTATCGTTCTTCCTGTTTGGAGCAGTGAGATTTTAATATTCAACATTGTTTTTAATATTTTTCCATTTCTATTTATGCAACATGAATGGATTTTAAAGGGCAGTAATTATTTCCCTGTACCTTTTCCTCCCTTGACCTGTTTCTCTTGCAGCTGAACGAGTTGATGTTGTGTAAGAACTGTTTCTACCTGTCGAACGCCCGGCCAGAAAACTGGTTCTGTTATCCCTGTGTGAGTACCAGGCTGGAGCCACTTTACCTGTCCTGACAGATCAAAGGTGTTTTAATCTATGGTTCCCAAATCGATTTAATCGATTAATACCAATTTACAATTTATTAAGATTTACTTTTGGAAAAATCTGGATTTTATTTTGTACTTATCGGGCTGAAGAGAGTAGCATCAATGCAGAATATATGTTTAGGAAAATATATTCAAAAGTGGAAACTTTACAGACACTTTACTCATTTGCTTTTTTTTAGTCAGTTTGAAGTTACACAAGTGAAGTGAAGCCTGTTCTTACTTAATTAGCATCAAACATTTTGTTGTGTTTTCATTGTTTACAACAGCAGGGCTGCCATCTTGTTTCACATGCATGTTTCTCAGCTTGCATTAAGTTGTATTCCCAGATGAAATGCTTGAAATAAAAGCAGGTTTTTAAAATAACTTTCTTTTTTTGAGACGAAAAGGAGGAAAACATTTATTAATTGGATTTGGTATGATAAAATTGGAGACATTAATGTGAAGCCGTAATTGAAAAAAAATGTGAAGCTGGAAATTGGCGCTGAATGAAATCTGACAGCTGCTTCAGCAACATTTAAAGTGGGAGAAAGTTTTCCTTCCTAGTTTCCTTCAACTGCAGCCCCCTAAATTTTCAAAAACTGTCAACTCAATTATTTTTGCACTTTTATTACATTAGATGAATGGTTCTGAGCTCCTGTTTATATCTTTTGTGTTTTTTTTCTGCTTCTCTTTGTGATTCCTGCAGACGCCGAGTCACGACCTGGTCTGGGCCAAGATGAAGGGCTTCGGCTACTGGCCGGCCAAAGTCCTGCAGAGGGAGGACAACCAGGTGGACGTACGCTTCTTTGGACACCAGCACCAGAGGTTAGAGGACCCGACACGCTTCCCCGCATCGGATTTGTTTGTTCCAGGCTGGATGTTGTTTTTGAAAACGTTGGATCTTAATTGTGGTCCGCAGGGCGTGGATTCCCTCGGAGAACATCCAGGACATCAAGGTGAGCGTCCAGCAGCTGCAGGTGAAGCGCAGCAACGGCTGGAAGAAGGCGTGCGAGGAGCTGGAGGTGTACCAGCGCTTCCTGAGGGAGGGCCGCTTCTGGAAAACAAAGATGGAGGACAGCCCTCAGCCACACCAACAGAACCAGAACCAGCGGCAGCAGCCGGAGGAAGAGGAGGAGGAAGAGGAGCAGGAGGAACAGGAACAGGAGCAGGAGCAGACCAGCGGGAGGACGCAGAGACCGGAGCGGACAGATGAAGCTGAGTCCAGCATCTCCTCCACCAGCAACGAGCAGATCCGCCATGTGAGTGGGCTTGTTCTCTTATTGCTCCTTCTCCTCCCTCTTTAAGTACTATTTTCATGTTTTTATGGAAATTAAACATCAGAATTTAAGTTTCTCTACTGATCTTTGATGCTTTATTCTCTTTGGATGGACTAAAATAGCGTTTCCTGTCTTTTTATCTCCTGTTTAATCTCAGTGTTTTTAAATGATTTAATCAAACACGGCACCAATCACAGCAGATAAAACATTAAAAAGTTGTATAAACTCTCTTGAACCACTTTGGGGACCACAAATATGAACACTAATGGATCTCAGTGAAACAAATACAACTGAATTGGTCTGAACTCTTAATTGCAGAGCAAAAAAAAACTTACATCTGTAAAATCAGATCCAACAACGCCACCTAGTGGTAAAGCAACAGTACTTTTACTTTTTGTGGTTACAGGCACACAGGATTACTGATTATATTGTCAGATGTTTTTGGACCTCGGCTCTATCCGACTGTGTGACTAAGAAAACAGGAAGTTTGTTATTTTAACGCAGGAAGTTACAACCTCGGTAGCTTCAGTTCATTTCATGGCTCTTATACAAATATAATCAAGTTATTGCAGTCAAGCAGAAACATGTAAGCCCTGTTACATCCACTTTAATTCAGTCCTAGTTTTACTACAAATTTAGATTAGAAAAGCATTTGGTAATAAATGTTTTCTATCCATAATGAGCCTAGCCCATTGCATCGAGTTGGTAACTTTGCAGCAATCCCTTCTCCTTAGCAAGTGCTCTGCAGCGCTCTCCTAACAATAAGAAACCTCCAACAAAACCAGAACGAAATAAGTCTAAATCGAGTACTTTCTATGTTACAAAAGTCTGAGGAGAAAAGGCAGAGTTTTAATTAAAAAAGTAATTTACATCCAGGGGTGTTGCTGAACATAAAGATGTACTGGGGCACAAAGTTTACAACGATCTGTTGGGATAAAGACAGAACTGAGCCAAAGAGGGAATCTCTGGTTCACAGAACGCTCCACATTCCTCCAAATCCTGGAGGAAAGCATCCGAAATGAGCCTCTGATTCTCTGTTTTTTCTTTAATAATTTTTATTGTTCCTTCAAGCTGTTGGACTTTCCATTAATCTATAAAGTCGGCTTTCAGCAGTATTGCCTGTTCTTATAAAAAATATGATCATGAAATCTTTCTGAGGGATAGATTAGGGCTGGGCGATATGGATTAAAAAATAAATCTCCGATTTTATCATACCAAATCCGATTAATCGATTTTTTTTTTCCTCCTTTTTGTTTCATAAAAAGAAATTAAAGAAATTATTTTAAAACCTTGCTTTTATGTCAAGCATTTTGTCAGGGAGTTGACCTGAATTCAAATTGCAACTAAAAACAAGCTGTGAAACATGCTTGTAAAACAAGATGGCAGCCGTGCCAATATAAACAATGAAAATATATCAAAACATTTGCTGCTAGTGGTATTACACATTGAGCTAAGAACAGGCTTCACTGCACTTGTGAACTTCAAACTAAGTAAAAAAAAAAAAAAAAAAGTAAATAAGTAAATGAAGTACCTCGTATTATGGTAAAAAAAAGTTTCCACTTAACAATATTTTGACAATACATTTGCCTAAACATATATTCAGCATCACATGCTGTTCTCTTCATGGAAACCCAATGAGTATTGGCAAAATAAAATCCAGATTTTCCAAAAATGAAATCTTAAAGAATTGTAAATTTGATTATATCGATTTATCGCCCAGCCCTAGGATAGATCATCTATCTTGGGGCAAGTTCCCTTTTTAAAATGGATCAGCTCATGTTTACATATACAGACTACGTGATCTTCTTTGTTCATTTTTGTAAGATATTTTTGTTGATTGAGTTATTTTCCTTGCAGATGAAAGGCAGCCAGGAGCCCAAGGCGAAAAAAAGCCGCAGGGCCGCAATTCTTGAGCTCAAAGAGGAAGTCAGTGTAAGTTAGCAGACTATACCACAATATTTCAGCCTGTTGCTGCGCGCTACAGACACTTATTATCGTATCATAACATTTGATTCTTTTATTTTTCACCACAATCTAATGCAAAGTTTCTGTATTAGTGGAGCAGCAGCAGCAAAAAGCTCCTTTAACTCTTGACGTCTGCTCTCCTGACTTGAACCTTAAATCTGAGCTCAGAACGCGTCTGTCTCTGCCCTCCCAGGAACCGGAGCCGGAGATGGAGGCGGTCAGCTCCAGCCAGGAGATCCCCTTTTCGTCGGCGCCCCAGCAGCCCGAGAAGCTGTCCGTGTCCACGCAGACCAAGAAGGCCAGCGGCAGCTCGCCGCGCATGCTGCACCGCGGCACCCAGACCAGCAGCGACGGCGCCTGCCAGAACATGTGCCACGAGAAGTACACCAAGGTCTTCAACGACGTCAAGGAGGTGATGAAGGCGGACAACAAGAGGGAGACGGAGCGAGTCGTCAGAGAAGCTCTGGAGAAGGTCCGTTTTGTTTCTGAAGCTTTTTCTTTTTTAGTTTCTTTCTACCAAAAACCTGAAACATGCCGTTTTCTCCCCTCCATTTCCTTCTGCAGCTTCGGGTCGAGATGGAGGAGGAGAAACGGCAGGCGGTGAGCAAGGCCGTGGCCGGAGTTCAGGCGGAGATGGAGAGGAAGTGCAAACAGGTGAAGGAGAAGTGTAAAGAGGAGCTGGTGGAGGAGGTGAAGAAGCTGGTGGCCCAACACAAACAGCTCATCTCCCAGACCAAGAAGAAGCAGTGGGTGAGTTCAAGCTGTTCAGCATTTAATGCTTCTGGAGGAAAAATCATGCTGTTCCCGTATCAATCATTCGCAAAGAGGACATTCCACCCAACAGACCCTCCTCTTCCTCAAATGATGTTTGCAGAATATATCTTTTCATATTTTTGTTAGAAATTAACTTATCAACGTCCTGCAGCTTTTAGACGCGTCTCTGCTTTAGCCTTTTTATTTATCTCCGCTAGCCGCACTCCACACAGATTACAGTGACGGCCGAAACGTTTGAACTCGTATGTATTGTCTTTCAAAGGTCTTCTTAAATTTGTGGGATTCTATGTCCTCACGTGTGTGCACCACCTCACATAACTTCACTTTTGCACAAATTGCACATTACTTTTCATTTGTCCTTCATTTGTTCATTTGACACAGTAGAATACGCCCAGGTTGGGGATGGATACCATATTTGGTGCTTTTATAGGTAACGACTAGGTACAGATTCATGTAAACTCAAACGGTACCATGTTTCGGTACCTAAACACATCACTGTGACGCTGAGGGAGTGAAAGAATGAGCTTTTGTTTTTTTCCCCATGCCGGACATGAACACATCACAAGACATAAAGATGTCAGTAGCCGTTGGTAAAGGAAGCTAAATTGGCTGATGGAAAGCGCTCGGAAGTATCTCCACTTTCCAAGATGCAACACAGATTTCACTCGCAAAGTACTTGTAATCTGAGGAAGTACCTGGCCACTGCTGCTAATTTAGTGAATTTCTCTCTATATTTGGATATGGTACACATACTCAGTTCAAATATGAAAACCCAGACCGTAGACATGTTGGCTTTAGCATTGACCTGCCATTGTGCTGCATTCAGGGAGCGTTTGGACTAATGCGGTCACACAAGCAGTACAACATCGGCAAACATTTTTACTCATCGGAAAGAGGCCGATATTTAAAGAATACTTACATCTTTGACACATATCAGAGGTGCCGATTTATCCTCTATCACTGGTAATTAAAACAAAACTACTACCATCAAATTAAAATAGCATTAGAGCCAACACAAAGTATTTTAATACCTAGAAATTCTGCTTACCCTGTGATTTCACCGTAAATAAACCATCTACCAAGTAACTTTTACTTTAAAGCAGATTTTGGTGCATTTACATCCTAAACTAAATCCTAAACTATCTTCTTTTTTTTTTTTTTTTTACATCAATCGAGCCCAAAAGAATTAGCAAACTGGATGCTAACGGACAAAACAGCCTTTAAAGCTTTGCTCACTATATTGCTATCACAAAATCTGACTAATGTATTTATTGGACTATAAGTCACACTTTTTTTCATAGATTGACAGATCCTCTAACTTATAGTCGGGGACAACTTGTATATCAATTTTAAATGGTAATGGTAAGCATTACCGTCTATAGCCACAAGAGGGCGCTCTAAGCTTGTGAAAATTGTTGCTGTTGTAATTCAATTCAATAAAATGTTATTTATATTGCGCCAATTCACAACATGTCATCTTGAGGCTCTTTCAAAGTCAAATTCAATCAGATTATAGAGATTGGTCAGAAAGTTTCCTCTCTAAGGAAACCCAGCAGGTTGCATCAAGTCTCTCCAAGCAGCATTCACTCCTCCTGAAAGAGCGTAGAGCCACAGTGGACAGTCGTCTGCATTGTTGATGGCTTTGCAACAATCCCTCATACTGAGCATGCATGAAGCGACAGTGGAGAGGAAAACTCCCCTTTAACAGGGAGGAGAACCTCCAGCAGAACCAGGCTCAGTGTGAACGCTCATCTGCCTCGACCCACTGGGGCTTAGAGAAGACAGAGCAGAGACACAGAAAGCACAGAAGCACACATTGACCTAGGAGTACTTTCTATGTTAGATGGTGATAGTGGATGATCTGCCTCCACTGGATGATGTCACAGCTAACAGAACGCCAGACCAGGTGTACCTTCTATGAAGAGATAAATTACAGAGAACAAAAAGTTAAGTTGAAATAACGACAAACAATGCAAATCGGAGAACAGTAGGAAAACTCAGCAGAGTGAGAGAAATAGACGTTGATGTCCTCCAGCAGCTTGAAAATTTTTTGACTGATATACAATACTTTGTTGAATTAAAATATGTCATGCTTAGTTTGTGATAAAATTCATTGAAGTTGTGATATTTAAAAAAAAAAAAAATTCTTCATGTCACAACTTTTGGGTCGAGGATTTTTTTCTCCCTCTCGTGAGATAAAGTTTTGACACCCTGGTCTATGGCTGGACGATATTTCAATAACAATATATATCGATCAATAGATGTATATCGATAGGGTCAATAAAAAGTTTAATAGAACTAGAAAAATTAGCATTTCCTGCGAAAATGCACTGTGAATGCAGTAAGCTGAATGATTAAGCAAAAGATGCAGAAGATCTTTGAAGAAGAGAAAAAATAAGTTGAAAAAGTTGAAGAATTTGAAAGAGTTGAAGAATTTGAACATGAAAGAACAATAGCTGAATGATTAGAAGAAAAAACTGAGGGAATGGCACCAAACATTTCCTCACTCATTCTAAACACTGAATCGTTTAACAAAGCAGAAGTAGAATTTCAAACTTGAATATACTGTAGCCATATGTGGGCCTGCATTTCTAAGAGTATAAGGGGTTTCGCCCCCATTGAAAAGCATTGGATGTTTGACACCTCCTAACTTGGAGATGCTTTTCGCGACGAGGCCCAAATTTATTGTAGAGCATTCTGTATAAAGGAGGTACAGACTCTCTAAAGCAGAAGTTTGTAGGACCTTCCTAGAGCTACTTCCGGTTAGCAACATGCTAACCGTTAGCCGCTAACAGGGTTGTGTTCAGTATCACCCTGTGATGGTACTCTGTCAGTTTGGTCCAAATCCTGTACTGGGAAGTGTCTCAAAAAGGGTGCCAATACTTAATGTCACCAAACGTGACCAAAGTTCATAGGTCAGATTAGCCTCCTTTAGCAACTCAGCCTCACCACATCTGGGCCCAGAACTCAACATTTGACCAAAATGGTAAGTAGCGCCATTTCCCACAGGTGGGTGGTGCTGTATTGGCCAATTGGGTTGTGTCTGGGCATCATGCCAGGTCCTGTTGGAAGCAAAGGCCCAATAGGAAAGCATGTGAAATCCAAAAAGTGACAGAAAAGTCACACATGCCTCATAATCACTTGAAAATTTAAAAATGTTAAGAGGAAGTGACTGTGCGAATTTCAGATTCTTACATTCATCACAGCCACTGCAGTGGGCGTCGAAAGTTGCCATTCTATCCGAATGGAGTCTGTCCCTGACCTAGTAACCTCCTTGTCAGCAGAGTTCCGTCGTCATGGAAACTTGCTCACACCTGCAGCGGGCCAGTCTACAGAAGTGCAGACACTTTGCTCAGACTATGTCCCATAGGATTATAATGGAGAACATTGCCTTGCACAACACTTCATATCTCCTGATCCGTAAATGGTAGAAACGTAGTTTTTTCTGCGTTTATTTCTTAACGGATAGGGGAAGAAGACTTGCTATCGGTTTTTGCTGGAAATATTTTAATAAAGGCGTAAATAATTATGATATAAAGGGGATTTTTAAGGAATTTAAGAAATCCTCTAAAATCGGTCCCGAACAAATCGCTGTAGCTGAAAAAGTATAAGAGATATCAAAAAAATTATTTCACTGTGAGTATCAGCAGGCTTTTGAGGACTATGTTGCTCTTTTTTCTGTTTGTACAAAAATCGGTGTAGGCACAGCGACGATGTAAAAAAGTGGCTCATATGGAAAAATGCAGCTCTAAAGCATTTTCAGGATTTTGCACATTCGCTACTCCCGAACAAATTGTTCCTGCGGCAAAACCGTAACAATTATCCAAAAAAATCCTTTTTTGTGAGTGCCAGAAGGGTTGGGACATTCATGTGTGAAAGTCCCATACCTGTACATCAAACGGTTTAGGAGTAGCGACGATGCGAAAACGTGTGATGTTTTGGATTTTCAGACGTCATTTTTCAAAACCGCTCCATAGGAAATGAATGGGGGAGGTTTCGGGTTTGTGTCGCTCTGAGGTGATTTGCAAAAAATCTATAAATGCTACACCAATGAGGGTTACATTTCCTGAATCCAGACAAAAATTCCTACGTTTTGATGTATAATTTATATCGATAGGTTGAAAATTGAGCGAGTGAGAAGAAGTTGTTCAGAGAAGAAAAATTTGTTTAATTTCTAGAGTGTGCACTCTATAACTGCCTCCTTGACGACCATAGCAACGCATGTTATTTGCTGAATTTCTTGAAAAGCCAAAATTATTTTAAGGAGGTAGTATATGAAAATGGTAAAAGATATGAAAAAGCTGAAATATACCATAATAGCTGAAAGATATCACTAAATGTTTAAAGTTGAATGGCGTTTCTAACTAAAAGTAGGCTGAAGCAGTAAGCTGTCAAAAAGCAGCTGAAATGAGCGGAATTTTAGTGAATTACATTAATTTCCTATGGGAGAAAAAAAAGCTGAAATTTTGCAGAAAAAGCTGAATATTTTAAAAAGTTGAAAAGATATAAGTACAAAAAGATATAGCCATCGATTCCAGAAGAAGCTGAATAGTTTAAAAGTTGAATGGTTGAAATCGGAGAAAAACTGTAGGAGGAGAAGCGAATCAAACTTTAAACAGTAAAAAGGCGAAAGAGGATCTCAATAACTGTGAATGCCCACTGCATTCACAGTAATAAACGTTTTCTTCATTTTGCATTCTAGGCTATCATGTAGGTTATTATTACAGTCATTACATCCTCCTAACCAATCACAACGCAGACCCAGGAAACAAGCCCCGCCCCCTTCAACGAGTTCAAAGAGCACACGTTCTTTATCGGCATCGATCAATATGCTTTTTTTTCTGTATGGTCCCGCCTACCCTGGTGTCCACAGTCTGGACCAGTGCACCTTTGATTTTAGTGTAACTAGTGTTTCCTGTCTGCAGTGTTATAACTGTGAAGAGGAGGCCATGTACCACTGCTGCTGGAACACCTCGTACTGCTCCATCAAGTGTCAGCAGGAGCACTGGCACGCAGACCACAAACGGACCTGCCGCAGGAAGAGATGAACAGGCCCACGCCTCCCTGGCTCCCTCCCTCTGTCAGTCAGCCAACAACACACATTTCTCTACGGTGTTACTGTACTCGCCCTCCTGGGAACTTTTCAGACCCGATAATTTGCTGCGTGGCGAGTGATTTGCTCCTGTTTTGGTTCTGTTATTTAATGTAGCCATCGTATTTGTTTGTTTCCTCGCAACCCGTGAACTTTTCTCCAGAGCCTAGCTCCACTACGGATTTATGGTCAGATTTTTATGTTTTCTATTTTTTTTTTCCTGTATGTTTTCTTTCTGGAAATGCTGATGTTGTGTCAGAGGATGTGTTATTTAAGTCTGTAGGAACATGTGAGCATTAACAGAAAACAGTTTATTATCTTAATTTTTTTTTAAAGTATTTTCTTTTCTTACTGTAAATGCAGGAAACAAACCTGGAAGATTTAAAACGACCTGCAGCTTGAACTAACTCTGCTTTCATGGAGAAAACCATCTGTAGCATACTGAACTGTTGATGAGGCTTACAAATTTTAAAGTCGTTTTAGGTCATTTTTCTTTCTTTTTTTTATAGAAGTTTATGCAGGTGGATGCACCTTTTTACCATGTCTACCTACAATTTTATTTTCCTGAATCAGTTATTGGGAACAGGGTCAAAATGTCGACTTTAAAACAAGTTGACAAGGAAATCTTCCATTTGTATAAATGTTATTGATATCATAAATGATATAATTATGCACCTGTTTGGGTTCTCCTGATGACAAGAATGTTTTATGAGTGTGAAATTAAAGGAAAGGTTTATAAATTGCTCAAAATTTCTGGAAAAGCTGAATTTTCTCAAGCTGAATCTTTGAAAAGTTGAATGAATTGATCGATTGGTTTTCCCCATTCCATCTGCTAATGATATAAAATCTTGTAAAATTGCCAAAAAAAACTCCCAGCCTACAATCGTTAAACCTACCTGAGAAGATGGGGTGCGTCGCCCCGGCGGTCAAAGCTGATGTATATTTTTCCGGACGTCATCAGTGTCATTTTTCTCGTGATGTACGCTCAGAGTTGATCCATCCTTTTGTAATCTGAAGTGACTAGTTGAAGAGAGTTTTTCACTGCGTTCTGCTGTTGTTGGTGGTCAGTGCCTGTTTTCCTTTCTTCATCTCCCACTGAGGCAACATGCATGTGGATAGCTTCACCGTTCCTTCGTTTTTCATTCATGTCGCAAAAAGAAGAAGACCTGAAGCTCTCCGCTGGTGAAAAAGGAGAGATGGACCGTTATGAAACTTTATGCAAACGAGCGTGAGAAAGCAGTTTCCCCCTGAGCTGGATGTCAAGTGTTGGTGTTTCATTTTGAAAAAGAGGCAATAAAATTGCCAGTTTGTAACATGTTTTTATCTTATTTTAACTGTTTCCTCAGCGATGAAGATCAACTAAAAGGAGAGAAAAAAATTCACTACCTTTTTTTTTTTTTTTTTTTTTTATGTTTCTTTCTCGCAATTTTTCCCCCCATGTATGTCTTGTTAAATAAATTGAAACAAATGTTTGCGTTGTGGACAGGATGTTTTTACAGCTTCAGTTTCTGTTCCTGTTTGTTTTTCTTGCTGTTATTGAAATTTCCTCTGAAGTTAATGTTCAAATTCCCTCATCTGATGCTAATTAAATGTGGTGCAATTACAAGAACATCCATTTAAAAAAACTCATAAAATGTTAATTATATGTGCAGAAACACTTGTAAGCTAAAGTTTATTATTATTGTATTCAGCCCATCAAAGAATAGAAGGGATTCTTTCTTGACTTTGAGAAAAAGATTGAAAATAGTCACGGCTTATTAATATATTTTTTAATTAGATTCTGGATTTGATGTTCTCAGAATATTTGGCTTTTTAAAAGCTCACTGACCCATTGACTCGTCTTTCATCATTGCACTACATGTAAATGCTCCCTTCTGTCAGTATATCCCACATTAAGTTAAATGCACATTTCAAAGGGTTTCATTTTGCTTCAGAGATCTTGAGACTGTTTTGTACAGCATTTTTCATATCAGGCGTGGTCAGGTTTGTTCATCTAGAAGTTGATTATATTTCAAACATGTTGCACCTTCATTATGTCAAAGCATTTCAGACTTTTTTTTTTAAATACAACTTGGAAATAAGTAGCTTGTCTTTCCAAACTCACACAGTTTGCTGATGACATATTTTTTTACTTATGTAAACTCCAAACCTATTTTTCCCCTCGTTTTATTGTTTTTATATTTGTCCACTCAGCTGTAACATTTGATTTTTACTTCTTTTCATACTTGTTTGTAACCTTTTTGATGTTTATTTTGATTTTCTTGAATGAAATCAAGTATGGGATCTCCAGCTCCGGTTTCTTCTTTGTTTTTAGTTTGTTTTTCTTTCCCAATGTAAAGAGAAATGGATGGGTTTTTTTTGCACTCATCTGAGAAATGCAGAACGACAATTTTTAGTTAAAAAGGTTTGAGGCTGCTTTCATCTGGAAGAAGTGAGTCATTTAATCTGGACTTTACCTGCTCTTATTCCAGGGTATTTTTGTATATATTACTGTGTGATTACTACATGAATCCTCTTTGTACTGAAAGTACAAACACCAGGAATAAAATCAGTGTGACGTCTCCTTTGTTTTGGCTTCTTGTTGGTCATGATCTTCTGTTCTGTCCACATGTAAACTATCATTATTCAAGGCAATGTTTTTTTTAATGCTCCCAACACTCTAGCTAGCAATATGTATATAAATATATTCTATGTGCTAACATGGGGGAAATAAATGTATCAACCAGTCTGTGTGAATCAGTTCTCGTTATTTATTGGTTGATTGGATTTATGAAGGTTTGTGTTTTTAAGATGTGAGCTGTCTTACCACCTTCACTAGAAACTGTTTTGCTGTTAGATTGAATTATGTTGGTGAACTGAGGCGACTCTCTGCTTGGGGACCAAATAAAAACTGACACAAGTAACCAGGAACTTCTACAGAGCTACCATAGAGAGTGTTTTATATATCAACATAACTATGGTATGGGACCTACCACAGGTGGTGAAAACAGCACAGGGGATTGTGGGATGCCGTCTGCAGGATCTGGACTCAATTTATACTAAACAAGTCCATAGAAGGACCAGACACACCTCCACTGATCCCACCCAGCCAGGCAATGCACTGTTTGCTCCTCTCCTATCAGGTAAACGCTTCAGAAGTCTCAAAGCCAAAACAAATAAACTTAGAACCAGTTCTTCCCAAATGCTGTGAGGGCAATCGCCCCCTGATGGGAGACTGCAGCCAAACCCTTTAAAATTACCCCACTGTTGGGATGTTGGCCCAGGGCACCAAACAGGCTAGGACCGCCCCTGGATGTGAGGACACAGAGTGGACTGGGGAAAGTTGGCTGAAGATCTGCAGAGAATCCAACAGGCTCCATTCTCTGGATCTGTGGAGGTGAGTTTCAAACATCTGGTTCCAGTCAACAACAAGGAGCTGATTAGATGTTTCTCCAGGTGTTGATGTGGTTTCAGAGATCCTCCTCTGATGTGGAAGCTCTTCCTCAGACATCCGGTCCTGATGTTGTTTCTACTTGATGATGGTAAAAACAACTTTAGTTTTTATGGCAGCACCTTTTGCTCATTAGTGTTGGACTGTTGGGAGGATCCTGGCAGCGTCTCGCTGGTTCTGCGTCTTCAGAACAAGTCCAATCTCTGAGGAGCGATGCAACACCTTCTCCATCACCTGCTCAGCTTTCTGTCTGGAAAACACTCAGCAGAAGCTGCGTTCAAGGGAAATGGGACATTCTGCTGTTTGTGGGTGTTTGAAACGCTTCATCAGAACAAAGTCTGTGTGTCTGTTCTGGTGAGACGATCCTAAGTGGGATTAAATGTGTTTGGTGTTGGAATAAGGAGCAGTTCTGCTGTGTTTTCCACAGGCTGCATGAGTCACAGCAGCAAGACGAGCAACAATCAGTTCATTTCAAGCTGCTGGTGAATCTGACCTCAGATCTGTAGAGCATGTTTATTCACAGCAGGACGCTGACATGAAGGTTTCCTCTCTTCAGCAGAACAAAGCCAGGTTCTGTGGAGAGCCACAGCTTCTAGGTTTGGATATTCAGTCACACTTTACTGCTGCTGTCTGCAAACTGAAGCAAAGAAATGTTTCCAACAGCAAAAAGAGTTCAAGATCAACTGAATTAGAATGAAAAGAATCAAAAATCAGCTTTAAATCACTGCAGTTCTGGTCCAAAAACAAATGGAAAGTGTTGAACTGGTCAGTGTTTCAAAGTATTTGAGTCAGAAAATATCTGAAATAAGGAAAAGTAAAACAATATGCTAAAGATTATGTTAAAAAACTGTTTGTCAACAGAAAAAAGTGACTCAGTGGATAGAAACAATGTCTCACTTTAATACTTAAAGTTTATTTATTTAAACCACATTAATGTTCATCAAAAATATTAGATTTATAACATGATTGTGGTATAAATCTGTAACACCTGATTCAATAAAATACCAACAATTCACATTATATATATCTTTATTACAAATTTGGCTGCTAAACACTAAAAATCCTGTAAATTTTAAGTTTCAAATAAAACTATATTGTACAGCTGCATTGTCATTTTTAGGCAAGTCAAGGTAGGCAAGGCAAATTTATTTGTATAGCACAATTCAGTACAGAGACAAAGCAAAAGTGCTTTACATGATTAAAATATAGGAAAAGGGGGAGTGGTGGCCAAGTGGTTAGAGCAGCGCGCTTGCTCTCTGAGAAGGATGTAAGTACCCGATTTGATTCCGACTGCCTGCACTCTGGGTCCCTGAGCAAGACCCTCAACCCCCGACTGCTCCCCGGGCGCCCTACAGTGGCAGCCCACTGCTCCCCAACGGGGATGGGTTAAATGCAGAGAAATTGTGAATTTCTCCAATGTGAGTTCAATAAAGCCTATCTTATCTTAAAATAAAACAGAATAAAAGCAAGTAAGAATAAAATGTGGAAACAAAATAGAACATTAAAAACAGTTGGACTAAAAAAGTTAAACTAATGATATTTCAGGAAATTAGTTTAACTAGAACAGTCAAAGGCAATCCTAAACAAATGTGTTTTTAAGCTTGATTTAAAGGAACTCAGGCTTTCAGCACTTTTACAGTTTTTTGGAAGTTTGTTCCAGATCAGTGGAGCATAGGAACTAAATGCTGCTTCTCAATGTCTGGTTCTGGTTCTGGTTCTGCAGAGCAGGCTGGAGCCAGAAGACCTGAGTAGTCTGGAGGGTTGATGCCCTGATAACAAGTCTGTGATGTATTTAGGTGCTAATTCAGGGATTTATAGACTAACAGAAGTATTTTAAAGTCTATTCTCTGAGATACAGGGAGCCAGTGGAAGGACTTTAGTACCGGGTCCATGTTCTCTACTTTCTTAGTCTTAGTGAGGACGCGGGCAGCAGCGTTCTGGATCAGCTGCAGCTGTCTGATCCACTTTTTAGGCAGACCTGTTAAAACACTGTTGTAGTGATCAGTTCTACTAAAGATAAGCGCATGGATTAGTTTTTCCAGAACCTGCTGAGACATCAGTCCTTTAATCCTAGAAATGTTCTTCAGGTGATAGAAAGCCGACCTTGTAACTGTCTTTAGATGCTTTTGGAGGTTCAGGTCTGAGTCCATCACTACACCCAGGTTTCAGAACTGATCAGTGGTTCCTAGCTGAAGCTCTGTGTTGATCTCTCCTCTATTGGTCCAAATAGGGGAGAGATAGTATTTTTACTGAAATATTAATTAGAGTTGTGATGATTTTGTTGTTTGGAGGTTATTTACCTTAAAGGTGTTTTAAAATAATGATTAAACATAGTAAAGCATTTAAAATATAATTCTCAGATGACAAATTTACAATATTAGATGATATCTGTTGTCTCATGTGTGTCTGGACTCAACAAAACGGGTCCAAACCAGAACCGGATCAAAGAACTGGTTCCATTTTTTAAACCTGGGGAATCATTTGACATTTTATTGCTAAGTTCACAGTTTTTGCTGCTAAAAGCAACAAGGAGGAAAAACAGCAAATATTTTGGAGCTGATCAGCTGGTTTAGAAAACAATGTTGAGAAATGAACAAACCCAACAGAACCAGAACATCAATTCTGAAGAAAAACAAGTGCTGACAATCTCTGACTATTGATTTCTGTGCAGTTTAGACATAAAACAACAAAGATGAAGAAAATAATCTGCTGGAGATATAAAAACCAGAATCAAACTCATTGAACCTTCAGTGGATTCTGTCTATTTGGGTTTACAGAACTCAGCAGAACCTTCATAACAAACCCAAACTCCAGCATGTAGCGGCTGAGTGAAGGTGGTCTGGACTCTGTGGAGGAGAGTCATGGTTTCAGAGACGCTGTAGAAGGACAGAATACCTGCTCTGTGATCCAGGTACACTCCTACTCTGGAGGAACCAGGACCTGAGATGGAGGTCCAGATGCTGTTGTGACCAAATTGATAACCTTCTTGGGAAAAAAATACGGCCCAAGATTTGTCATTAGCTCCAAATCTACATTCATTCCCTCTTCCTGCTCTCCTGATAGACTTGTATGCGACTGCTACATCAACTCCTTTTCTCCACTCCACCTCCCAGTAACAACGTCCAGTCAGACTCTCTCTACTCAGAACCTGAAGATAAAAAGTGAATCTGTCTGGACTAGAATAAGACTGAGGTTGATTCATCCATGTCACCTTTCTGTTCCCCTCTGATAGTAACAGATGACTGTTTGCTGTGTTTGGATCCAGTGTGATTTCACATGAATATCTCAAGAATCCAGCTCTGCTCTTTGGTTCTGGTTCTGACAGTGAAACATCCACCTCAGTGAGTCTCAGTGAGATGTCTGCCCATGCGTCTCTCAGGATGTCCTGTAGTTGATCTCTGAGCTCTGACACAGCTGCTGTCACATCCTCAAAGTAGCTCAGAGGACGGATCTTGATGCTGGATGAGTGTGTAGACTCACTGAGTGCTGACAGTGAGGGGTAGTTGTGGAGAAACTGGTTGTGATCCTCTGTGTCTGAGAGCTGCTTCAGCTCAGCGTCTTTCCTCTTCAGCTCAGTGATCTCCTGCTCCAGCTTCTCCTGAAGCTGTTTGACTCGACTCCCTTCAGTTTCCTGCTGGGATCTGATCTGCTGCTTCACATCAGAGCTTCTTTTCTGGATGAGACGGATCAGCTGAGTGAAGATCTTCTCACTGTCCTCCACTGTTTTATCAGCAGAGTGCTTGATGGCCTCCAGCTCCTGTTGAAGCAGCTTCACATCTTTCTCTCTGTCCTGGATTCTCTGCTGGATGTTTTCTCGTCTCACCTCCAGCTCTCTCTGCCTCTCAGTCCTTTCTGCTGCAGCTGACACTGTGTCGTGGCCTTTATGTTCATCCATTAAACAGATAAGACAGATACACTTCTGATCAGTACGACAGAACATCTTCATCACCTCATCATGACGAGAGCAGATGTTCTCCTGGAGGTTCTTGGAGGGCTCCACCAGCTTGTGTTTCTTTAGTGGAGCCACATCATAATGAGGCTGAAGGTGTTTCTCACAAAAAGAGGCCAGACAGACTAAACAGGACTTGATGGCTTTCAGTTTTCTTCCAGAGCAGGAATCACAGGCCACATCTTCAGGTCCAGCATAGCAGAGATCAGCAGGAGCAGCTTGGAGTCCAGTCTTCTTCAGCTGCTCCACTAAAGCTGCAAACATGGTGTTTGTCTTCAGCTCAGGCTTCGGTATGAGGGTCTCCCTGCACTGAGAGCAGCTGTGGATTCCTTTCTGATCCTCTTCATCCCAGAAGTTTTTAATACACTTCATACAGTAGCTGTGTCCACAGGGAATAGTCACCGGATCCTTCAGTAGATCCAGACAGATCGAACAGGACAAGGTTTCTCGGTCCAGCTGGTTCTGCTCCATTTCTCCTCTCGGTCAGAGTGACTGTGTGAGTTTCATTTCCTGAAAACAGATGAGCTCTTATTATCTAATAATCACGTGTCAGATCAGAGAGGCTGCAGCCAATCAGCTTTCAGCTCCAGCAGATGTTGCTCCACCAGTTTCAATGTGTGGGTCTTGGAGCAGGAAGAACAGGGAGGGTTATCAGGTTTCACAGCCTGCAGAATAAGGCAAGGCAAGGCAAGGCAAATTTATTTATATAGCACAATTCAGTACAAGACAATACAAAGTGCTTTACATGATTAAGATATACCAAAATAATGAAATGTAGATAGAAAATAGAATAAAAGCAAGTAGGGATAGAATGTAGTAACAAAAAAGAACATTAAAAACAGTAAAACTGTTTAACTAGAACAGTCAAAGGCAATTTTAAACATGTGTTTTTAATCTTGATTTAAAAGAACTCAGGCTTTCCACACTTTTACAGTTTTCTGGAAGTTTGTTCCAGATAAGCGGAGCATAGGAACTAAATGCTGCTTCTCCATGTTTAGTTCTGGTTCTAGGTATGTGGAGTAGACTGGAGCCAGAAGACCTTAGTGGTCTGGAGGGTTGATACACTGATAACAAGTCTGTGATGTATTTAGGTGCTAAGCCATTTAAGGATTTATAGACTAACAGAAGTATTTTAAAGTCTATTCTCTGAGATACAGGGAGCCAGTGTAAGGACTTTAGAACTGGGGTTATGTGCTCTACTTTCTTAGTCTTAGTGAGGACGCGGGCAGCAGCGTTCTGGATCAGCTGCAGCTGTCTGACCCACTTTTTAGGAAGTCCTGTGAAAACACCGTTGCAGTAATCAATTCTACTAAATATACGCATGGATTAGTTTTTCCAGTTCCTGCTGAGACATCAGTCCTTTAATCCTAGAAATGTTCCTCAGGTGATAGAAAGCTGACCTTGTAATTGTCTTTAGATGCTTTTTAAGGTTCAGGTCTGAGTCCATCACTACTCCCAGATTTCGGGCCTGATTGGTGGTTTTTAGCTGAAGCGACTGAAGCTGTGTGCTAACTTTTCATCTTTCCTCTATTGGTCCAAATATTATTACTTCAGTTTTGTTTTTATTCAATTGGAGAAAATTTTGGCACATCCATGCATTGATTTCTTCTAGGCATTTACTTAGTTCCTGAATTGGTTCATAGTCACCTGGTGACATGGTGATGTAGAGCTGTGTGTCATCTGCATAGTTATGGTAGCTGATGTTGTTGTTTTTTATTATCTGAGCTAGAGGGAGCATGTAGATATTGAATAGGAGGGTACCCAGGATGGACCCTTGGGGAACCCCGCATGTGATTTTTGTCATCTCTGATGTAAAGTTACCTACTGATACAAAAAAGTCCCTGTCCTTTAAGTAGGATTTAAACCAGTGGAGAGCTGTACCAGAAAGGCCGACCCAGTTCTCCAGGCGTTCTAACAGGATGGAGTGATCAACAGTATCAAATGCTGCACTGAGGTCCAATAGAACCAGCACGGTGGTTCTTCCACAGTCTGTATTTATATGGATGTCAATAAACACCTTGATAAGGGCGGTCTCTGTACTGTGGTGAGCACGGAAACCTGACTGGAAACCATCAAAGCGGCTGGTCGTAGTTAAGAAGGTGTTTAATTGTTGAAATACAACTTTTTCAATGATCTTACTGATAAAGGGGAGGTTTGAGATGGGCCTGTAGTTCTGGAGTAGAAGTTTGTCTAAATTGTTCTTTTTCAGCAGTGGTTTGATAATTGCTGTTTTTAGGGACTGGGGGAAAACACCTGACAGAAGGGACGCGTTTATTATCTGAGTCAAATCAGACGCTATGACAGGTAAAACTTTTTTAAAGAAAGCTGCGGGGAGAACATCAAGGCAGCTTGAGGAGGAACTTAACTGCTGAATTATCTGCTCTAAGCTTTTGGAGTTTATTTGGCTGAATTGGAACATTTGGTCAAAATCAATTCTGGTAGGAGACAACGTTGGTACTGAACTTAGTATGGATGTACAAACAGATCCTCTAATCTTTTGGATTTTTTCAGTAAAGAAGTTTGCAAATTCATTGCAGGCCCTGGTGGAGTGGAGTTCTGAAGCCACGGACACAGGAGGATTTGTTAACCTGTCGACTATGGAAAATAAGACACGAGCATTATTAATGTTTTTCTTAATGATCTCAGAGAAGAAAGATTCTCTTGCATTTTTCAATTGTAAGTTATATCTGTTAAGTCTCTCTTTATAGATGTCATATTGAACCAGGAGTCTATTCTTTCTCCACCTGCGTTCAGCTTTCCGACATTCCCTTTTTTCACTTCTAACTGCTGGAGCATTTCTCCAAGGAGATTTTTTCTTCCCGGAAAGAACTTTCACTTTAACTGGAGCAATCCAGTCAATGATGTCTGAGACTTTAGACTGAAAGTTATCTACTAGCTCATCTACTGAGTTGCAGCCCAAGGTTGAAGTAGCAGAGTAAGCTTGAATAAAAGTTTCAGTGGCATTGTCCTTAAAGGTGCGTTTTCTTACGATGTCCCTTTGGCTAAATGAGTCACTGGTAATGATACATTCAAAGGTAACGGAGAAGTGATCGGATAAGGCAACATCAGTTACATTGACCTGTGAAATGTTTAGACCTTTAGTGATGATTAAGTCTAAAATATGCCCCTGCTTGTGTGTTGGCTGTTTAACATTCTGAGTTAAACCAAAGTTTCTAAGTGTGTCACACAGTTCTTTTGCACTTCTGTCTTCAGGGTTGTCAACGTGAAAGTTGAAGTCTCCCACAATAATTAAACAGTCATAATCAATGCATATCACAGACAAGAGGTCACTAAAATCCTTAAAAAAGTTTGATGTGGACTTAGGAGGCCTGTAAACATTCAGAAACATAGTTCGTACCGGGCTCTTTACCTTGAGAGCCAAATGTTCAAAAGAGTCAAATTTTCCCAAAAACACCTTTTTACACTTTAGTGAATCATTAAACAATGTTGCTACTCCTCCACCTTTCCTTTGCTGTCTGCTCTCACAAAGGAAATTGTAGTTTGGAGGAGTCGACTCCAGCAGAATGGCTGCTTCATTAGATTCATGTAACCATGTTTCTGTTAAAAACATAACATCAAGATTGTTGTCAATAATAAAGTCATTAATTAAAAGGGATTTTCCTGACAGAGATCTAATGTTTAATAAACCTAGTTTATATGATTTGGTGGTTGATGATGTCTCTGTGGCAGGTTGCATCTGACAGTTAATGACTTTCAAGTATTTGTTCCTGTTTATCCTTTTGTTTTTCTTTTTTCTGCCACGAATCATCACAGATATTCCGTAATTCCCGGGAAAAGACCCAAGCTGATTCTCGAAACTGTCTTGTCTGATAAACGTGCAGCGAGGGCCCGCTGTGTATCACAGCGAAGTAATCTGAAGGTCTTGAGGACAGGCATGTTCCGTGATACGTAGAGGAGGATCTGGGGCTCTGCGGCCTTTGGAAGATGCTGGTTTAGTCACAGAGCTGTGGCTATATGGAGAGGATGTCATCTGTAGGCCAATCTTAAATACTTTGTTCATGTTGGGAGAAAATTCCAGAAAAGGAACCTCTGGGCTTTGTGGAGAGGAAGGCGAGGCGGGTGTAGTCCGGACCGGTGTTCGTGATGATGGATTTTCTTGGTCCTCTCTTTGTCCTGCTGAGATCTGGGATGGATCCTCCTGTAGCTCTGACGAAGCCTCTTTCTGTGTCATCTTTCTGGCCATGTTTATCTTGGCTTGTTCGGGCTGCACTGGGCTTATCTTTTGTTTAGGCACTGGATGTACTTTGTTTTGGGACAAAGCTGATGGCGTATGGTTCACAGAATAGAAGATGTTTGAAATCAGCCGTTTTGCACCTGACCTATTTAGAGAGAAGCCATTGCTGCTAAATAGATGTCTTCTTTCCCAGAAGATGTTAAAGTTGTCTATGAAGGTTACAGTTGTTTGTTTGCATGTTTTTTCCAGCCATTTGTTTAACATCAGAATTCTGGAAAAAATCTCGTCTCCACAGTTAACTGGTGCGTGAGGCCCGCTAAGAAAAACCTTGACATTAAGGCCATGAACTAAGTTCAACAAACGAATGTAATTCTCTTTCAATACTTCTGATTTTCTTATCCGGGTGATGTCGCCCAGGGCTTCAGCTTGTATTATGAGTTTTTCCAAGGTCGGGCGTTCTTTCAAGATCCTCTGAAGGTTGTCTGATATTTCAGACACCAGGCCAAAGTTCGAAGGGTTATAAATCAACACCTCTGTGTTTTTCTTGTTACAGAAATGTTTAATCCCCCTTACAGATCCATTGCATAATATCAGGGTCCTTGGCCCTGTGGCATGTCTTTTCTGTGATGTCTTAGAACGAAAATCGTTGACATACCTCTGATTGTTGTCATGATTCTCCTGGGTCACATTTTGGAGCGGAGCGAATCTGTTTCGTAATGGAATTCCTGCATTTCCAGCAGGTTTACTCCTATCATTTGTTTTGAGAACAGCCCGTTGTTGTTTCATTTGTCTTGGGACATCTCTCTGTAGTCTCGGCCAGTTTTCTTTGTCTGGGTGCGGGGTTCGTTTATCCTTTGGTCTTGCACCCAGAGTGATCCAGGGATTCTCATTTTCCTCCGGGGACTGTTTGTTCGCCGAGTCGCTGGGCTGGTGGCCACCATTCAGAATCACAGGCAGGGTTGTTTCATTTCCATGCGTGGCGTTTACATCATAATTCACTTCGAGTCGACAGATTTTCAGTTCCATAACAGCTATCTTCTGTAGAAGCTTGTCAAAGTCCATTGTGGTTAAGGTAGGCATCCTTTGAATCGGGTGGTTCTCCTTCATATCCGCTTCATGTTGAAGTCTTTCCATAAGAGCATTTTTCCTGAGAACTGCCTCCTCTGGGCTGTTGTAAAGAGGCATCTTGTGTGGATTAGCTGAAAACTAGAAGAGTCCACACGGGGAAAAAATCAAAATCAAAAATAAATCACAGAAAATAAATAAAATAAAATAACTAAATCCAACTTTCTGTAATTTTGGTTAAGAGATAAAAAGGAGATAAAAAGGGGAGGAAAATGTAAGCAAGCAGGGAGCAGAGAAAAGAGCGTCCGAGTAGGCACAGAGGCGGAGAGATAAGGAGCAGAGGTCGCCTTTATAAAGCTTGCATACGCACAAAATGGGCCTGAAACGTGTGAATCCCCCTTTCCACTCAAAATTCAGATCTATAAAACGAAAAACTTGAGGGGAAAATGTTCGATCCTCACAGCAGCTCTGACCCAGGCTTACGCTCATTTTGGAGACGGAGGAAATTGGCGACGCACATGGTAAAGATGTGAGTTGCAGCTAAACTGCGTCATGCTAAACTGAAGTCGCTTATTAAACAGGATTATTTAAAAGTATTATTGCACAGGTTATTGCACAGTGTATTAAATAGAATTGGACAGTGGTTATCGCACATTAGTTATTACAGTTACAGTTGTGGTTACAGTTCTAGTGCAGCATTGTATAATCTGGTAGCAGCAGGAATGAATGACCTGCAGTAGCGCTCCTTTTTACACACATGATGTCTAAGTCTGTCACTGAAAGAGCTGCTCAGTTCCTCTACAGTCTGGTGCAGGGGGTGGAAGGTGTTGTCCATGATGGATGTGAACTTGGACAACACCCTCCTCTCAGCCACTTCCTCCACAGAGTCCAGAGTGCAGCCCAGGACAGAAGTGGCCTTCCTCACCAGCTTATTCAGTCTCTTTCTGTCCCTCTCTGTGCTGCCAGGAGCCCAGCAGACAACAGCGTAGAGGAGGGCTGAGGCCACCACAGAGTCATAGAAGGTCTTAAGCAGAGGCCGGCTCACTCCAAAGGACCTCAGCCTCCTCAGGAGGTGGAGGCGGCTCTGGCCCTTCTTATACAGAGCGTCGGTGTGAGGAATGCATGTGTTTTGTCTGTGTCTCCCTTTCAGGGTAAAGTAACATGCATCTGGGTTTTATGGCTGTTAGGTAATTTGGCTTGACCCCTTACCGGGAAGAATAGCATCTTTGTTTGAGAAACAGATAGCCCACAGACCCCTCCTTCCCAAACTCAGCGAAGGAGGGCAGACAGTGTATTAAAAGGATGTCTTTGCAAAACTTAGATCAGACAAAAGCTGTAATACCTAGGAGGACGTAGGTACACTGGTAATGTAAATGTTTGTCTCCATTCAGAATTCTTAATTAATTAAATATGCATGTTACAATGTTTACCTCTGATCAATGTTTTTTCTCTTTACTGTCAAATCTTAAACCGAGGTAAAAATGAGTCTTCAGAGCTAAGCAGGATTAGGCCAGTACTATTAAATCAACAATATGGTCAGCCGTGACCCGGATTTGACAGTAAGTGGAGGAACTTTTAAATTTGGGCATGAAAAAGTAATATTTTACAGCACCACAGGTCGACCAGAAAAAAGGTAAAGAGATCTTCAGTCTCCTTTGGCAAAATGTTAGATGCTTAGGCTAAATTTTAGTGGTGCTGTAGATGAGAAGCTTTCTACTCAAAATATCAGAGGTTGAACAGAGCAACTAGTATGAGAGGATTGAATAGAATTTATGTTAAAACAGAGAAAGGACTGAATGGGATTTATGTTTAAGTCTACGTCAAAAAACATAAAATAAGGTAGAAACGATAAAATAGAAATAAAAAAATAAATAAAAAAGATAAAATACAAAGAAAGAAAAAAGTCCAGGGTTTGGTCACCTCAACTCTAGACTGACGAGCACTGGTGATTTTTAAGACTGAGATGGAGCACTTTCTCTGGAAAAGGGGACTTCCTGCAGAAGCGCAGCGATAGGGCCGGTTGAGATACGTTAACATCTTTAAAGGTTGAGACTAAGAACAGTTAAGACCCTAAATGGTGTAACTGTTATAGAAGAATAGAGATGAAAATAAGGGATCCCAGGGGAACAATTTGGATTTTTTCTCAGCTCCAGAACAGGGTTCTGGATGCACGATGATTAGACCAAGGAGATTTTAAACAAATGACAAGGTTCCGTCAAATACGGAAAGGGCAAAGATGTCCTTCTGTGATGCGCAGGCTGTCTGTCTTTATATGTTATTTTACTAGCTCAGTTATTGGTTTGATCTGTAGGATAAAAACACATAGAATTGTTGAGGAAAATAAATATCTTTGTTGTATTCATATGGGAGTGCTGAGGAATGCATGAGTTTTGTCTGTGTCTCCCTTTCAGGGTAAAGTAACACGCATCTGGGTTTTATGGCTGTTAGGTCATTTGACTTGACCCCTTACCGGGGGTAAGGGGTCTTTGTATGAGAAACAGATAGCCCACAGACCCCTTCCTCCCAAACTCAGCTAAGGAGGGCAGACAGTATTAAAAGGATGTCTTTGCAAAACTTAGATCAGACAAAAGCTGCAATACCTAGGAGGACGTAGGTACACTGGTAATGTAAACTTTTGTCTCCATTCGGAATTCCTAATGAATTAAATATGCATATTACAATGTTTACCTCTGATCAATGTTGTTTTATTAAATTTTTATTCAGATTTGGAAGAGATTGGCAATACACAAATAAAAACACAAACACTGTTTCTGTTGGGAAAATAGTGCCCATATTTATTATTCCCCACAAGAATATAGCAAGACAAACAGCAAGCTCTTCACACACGCAAAGTAGCAAGCATCAAAACCTGGCAAGCTTTCAAACAGGCGTGTTGTTCCATCTCTTACCATGGTATAAGACTGGGAAGTCGGTCAGTCCGGTTAGAGCACAATCCACGCAGCCAGGCGTCCACACAACCCTCGGCTGACTTTAACGAATGAGGGCGGTTCCCTCCTTTTTATACCCATAAACAAAGTATCAGATGGGAGCGAGAGTGGCCAGTTCTCTCTCTCCCATGTGATCTGTTCCTCCCGTTTCCAAAACAAAAACCGTTCCCAGCACCTCAGCAGTGTTTGAAGCAAAGTAATATTTCAAACTCAGAATACAGCAAATATAAGCAAAATAAGGAATCAGTCTTTCCCACAACACATTGTCATAGGTTCCCACCACAAGTTAAGCAAAATAACACATGTTGTTCTCAGTTTTATGTGAGAACAGAGCACGAGCATATATGTTGCTCTTAGTTTAAAACTAAGCAGTTTTTCCCAAAATACATTGTCAAAGAACAAAAATAATTTTTTAATATATCAAATGTTTTTTCTCATTTACTGTCTTTCTATGCCACGACCCGGTGGCAGTGTTTCTCATTTACTGTCATTTACTGGGCCTTCAGAGCTAAGCAGGATTAGGCCAGTACTATTAAATCAACAGTATACTCAGTTGTGATCTGAAAATCCGAGTGGGTGGAGGGGGGTGGAGGTGTAGGCGTCCTTTACATTTGCATAGAAGAGGTCCAGCGTTTTATTGTCCCTTGTAGCACATGTGACGAACTGGGTGAGCGTGGGGAGGGTGGAACGAACGGAGGCATGGTTGAAAATCTCCTGTGATCAGCAGGAGAGCACAGGGGTGTTCTGTCTGCAGTTTGTTTACCGCGCCGTGAATCTGCTCACATGCGGCCGTGACGTCCGCTGAGGGCGGGATATAAACACAGAGCACGATCATGTGGACAAACTCTCGCGGCAAGTAATAAGGTCTTAAAGTCCCTGCCAGTAGCTCAGCATCTGAGCAGCATATATGCTGCTTCATGTGAACATGAGCCGCACTGCACCATCTCTAATTCACAAACGTCGCCAGCCCCCCTCCTCTCTTTTTTTCCGCTCTCCTCCAAAGTTCTGTCCGTGCGGATAAGTTTAAAGCCATCCAGGGAGACCACCGAGTCCGGGACAGATCCATCTAACCACGTCTCCGTAAAGCACATGATACTAGCGTCTCTTTACCTACTTTGGAAATGGGTTAGTGCTGCGAGCTCCTCGGTCTTGTTGCAGGGAGATGTTACGTTTCCCATGACAACCAATAGTAAATAACTCTTCCTCCGCTTTGTCCTGCCAATGCGGACACACTCATGTGTAATGCTGAGGATGCATTGGTACCAGTGACGTGCAGTCAGGGGAGGCAAGTGAGGCCAGGCCTCACTTGTCATCATGGAAAGAAAGAAAATATAAATTCTGATTCACTCACTCATTTGTAATAAAATCATTTATTATTTTGTATCTAATTTCCTAATTTTTAAATATATTTTTCATGTTAATCCTTGGTGGCGCTTGATAGTGAAGCCGGTGAGGCCGCAGCAAACTTGGCCTCTCCTGGGATTGCGCAATCCCATGTTAACTGCGCTGGCTTCCATTCTGTGAATGCATCTTCCTGTCTCTAGATCATAAATTCAATTGTTCAAACACTTATGAACTGATTTTCCACAATTTAATATATGTGGATTACGAATTGTGTTTTGGTCATCAAACTGTGTGCTGATAACATGTTTTCCTGCTGCTGTGCGATCATAAACAGCAAAGAGCTAGTTGTAGGTGAGGCCGGCAGTTCCTTGGCCTCTAGGCAGGGGGCGCTCAAGGGACACCGCTCCTGATCCCAAAACTGTAGAGTGACAGCAAGTTACGGATGTATTATTAGCGAGTTATGCTAAATAAGTAAAGCACCAATAAGACTCTAAACATACAGCCGGAACAGGACTGATCAAGGAAGGCTTTCCTCCCTGGCAGTGAGCTCCACTGAGACTGAGAGACTTTAAAACTGAAGAAAGATAATGAATTTTAAGAACTTTTACCGGAAAGTGACCAGTATTTTTGTTCAGAGAGTGCCGCATGGACTTCATTTATAACGTAGAGGTAAGACAGCGATAAATCTTATGTATTGTTTTTGTAATTAAATGTGTGTAATGTGTGTTATACATTTTGAATGTGTTACAATTGCAGAAATCCATCATAACTCATAAACTGTTACCAATGACATGACAAATAATTTAGTATTCTTTTTTTCATCTTAGAATCAATATTTTTTCTTTGAATCCTTTGAGCGCCTTGTGCTTTCACACCTAAAAGAAATCCCCGACCCCCTCCTGGACCCCCTACAGTTTGCCTACAGAGCCAACAGGTCTGCAGACGACGCTGTCAACCTGGCCAGGTACTTCTCGCTCAGATTGGCCAAGAGCGTGATTTCACCTGGGGTCACATCAGTTTTTATCATCCTTTACAGAGGATGAGGTTTTCTGGTGAGTGAAGGCCCGGCCTGCCCTCTGATACCCCACACTGGTACTCCTGGATTTGTAAGGTATGAAAGTGATGGATGATTGTCCATGGGAATGGGGAATGGAGAACCAAGTGGGGTTTGACAGGGTTGGGGAAGAGTAGATGGATTCGACCTTGGTTACTGAACAGGTTTGCTTACCTAGCCTAATGTAAATTTAAAATAATGTGCACATAGGGACCTAAAACAGGCCTTACTTAATTAGATGAACCCTAAATTGTAGATAAAAGCTAAACCTTTGATCTTGTGTGATAAAACTTTATGAAGCATTCATGTTGTACACAACATGTCATCAATCAGATTATGCAGGTTGGTCAGAAAGTTTCCTCTCTAAGGAAACCCAGCAGGTTGCATCAAGTCTCTCCAAGCAGCATTCACTCCTCCTGAAAGAGCGTAGAGCCACAGTGGACAGTTGTCTGCATTGTTGAAGGCTTTGCAGCAATCCCTCATACTGAGCATGCATGAAGTGACAGTGGAGAGGAAAACTCCCCTTTAACAGGGAGGAGAACCTCCATTAGAACCAGAACCAGGCTCAGTGTGAACGCTCATTTGCCTCAACCCACGGGGGCTTAGAGAAGACAGAGCAGAGACACAGAAAGCTCAGAAGCTCACATTGACCCAGGAGTACTTTCTATGTTAGATGGTAATAGTGGATGATCTGCCTCCCCTGATGATGTCACAGCTAACAGCACGCCAGACCAGGTGTACCTTCTATGAAGAAGAAATGACAGAGAACAAAAATTAAGTTGAAATAACAACAAACAATGTAAATTGGAGAACAGTAGGAGAACTCAGCAGAGTGAGAGAAATAAACCTTGATGTCCTCCAGCAGCCTAAGCATTTTTTTAACTGATATATGGTACTTTATTTGTGGAATTAAAATATGTCATGCTTAGTTTATGATAAAATTCATCAACGTTCTGATATTATTTTTAAAATTGTTTTTCTTTTCTTCCTGTGACAACTTTTGGGTTGAACCCCCCCCCCCCCCCCCCCCTGTGACATAAAGGTTTGACACCTTGGTCTATGGCTGGACGATAATTCAATAAATTGCTCAAAATTTCTGGAAAAGCTGAATTTTCTCAAGCTGAATCTTTGAAAAGTTGAATGAATTGATTGATTGGTTTTCCCCATTCCATCTGCTAACGATATAAAATCTTGTAAAGTTGCCAAAAAAAAAATCCCAGCCTACAATCGTTAAACCTACCTGAGAAGATGGGGTGCGTCGCCCCGGCGGTCAAAACTGATGTATATTTTTTCCGGACGTCATCAGTGTCATTTTTCTCGTGATGTACGCTCAGAGTTGATCCATCCTTTTGTAATCTGAAGTGACTAGTTGAAGAGAGTTTTTCACTGCGTTCTGCTGTTGTTGGTGGTCAGTGCCTGTTTTCCTTTCTTCATCTCCCACTGAGGCAACATGCATGTGGATAGCTTCACCGTTCCTTCGTTTTTCATTCATTTCGCTAAAAGAAGAAGAAGACCTGAAGCTCTCAGCTGGTGAAAAAGGAGAGATGGGCCGTTATGAAACTTTATGCAAACACGAGCGTTAGAAAGAAGTTTCCCCCTGAGCTGGATGTCAAGTGTTGGTGTTTTATTTTGAAAAAGAGGCAATAAAATTGCCAGTTTGTAACATGTTTTTATCTTATTTTAACTGTGTCCTCAGAGATGAAGATCAACTAAAAGGAGAGAAAAAAATTCACTACCTTTTTATTATTACGTTTCATTCTCGCAATTTTTTTTCGGTATGTCTTGTTAAATTACGGAACCCTAGAGGGGTCATCGCAAAATGTTTTGTACGTTGAGAGAATGTGCGCTCGTTTTTCCTACATTGTGCGCTCGTTTAACCATATTGTGCACTCGTTTTACTAAATCTTACGCTCGTTTTACTAAATCGTGTGCACAATTTACTATATTGTGCTCTCGTTCTAATATAGTGTGAGCTCATTTTACTAAATTGAGCTCTCATTTTAAGCATAGTAAAACGAGGGCACAATTTATTAAACGAGTTCACTATTTACTCAAATTTCCTCTGAAGTTAATGTTCAAATTCCCTCACCAGATGCTAATTAAATGTGGTGCAATTACAAGAACATCCTCTCTGGTACAGCTCTCAACTGGTTTAAATCCTACTCAAAGGACAGGGAGTTTTTTGTGTCAGTAGGTAACTTTACATCAGAGACAACAAAAATCACATGTGGGGTTCCCCAAGGGTCCATCCTGGGTCCACTCCTATTCAATAATAATCTATGGAACACGTCACCCTGGTGATAATCGGGGAGAGGATTGCGATGGTAGAAAACACTAATAAAATGTTCTGTGGACTTTTAAGATTTAAGTTGGTTTATGTGCATTTTTATTTTATTTATTTAAAGATCCTTTTGCGGTTTTGCAGGCTTATGATGAAGTTAATCTATGATTAAAGTCTTATATAGATTGAAATTGAACGTCTGAGAGAAATCATGACGCAGTTTGGCTGCAACTCACTTTACCATCTGTGTCGCCAATTTCCTCCGACTCCAAAATGAGTGTCAGCCTGCGTCAGAGCTGCCGTGAGGACCGAACATTTTCCCCTCAAGTTTATATTTTTTATAGATCTGAATTTTGCGTAGAAAGGAGGATTCACACGTTTCAGGCCCATTTTGTTCGTATGCAAGCTTCATAAAGGCGACTTCTGCTCCTTATCCTGCAGGCTGTAAAACCTGATAACCCTCCCTGTTCTTCCTGCTCTCAGACACACCTTGAAGCTGGTGGAGCAACATCTGCTGGAAGTGAAAGCTGATTGGCTGCAGCCTCTCTGCTCTGACACGTGATTCGTAGATCAGTGCGCAGAGCTGTTGCTGTTTTCAGGAAGTGAAACTCACACAGTCACTGCGACCGAGAGGAGAAATGGAGCAGAACCAGCTGGACCGAGAAACCTTGTCCTGTTCGATCTGTTTGGATCTACTGAAGGATCCGGTGACTATTCCCTGTGGACACAGCTACTGTATGAAGTGTATTAAAAACTTCTGGGATGAAGAGGATCAGAAAGGAATCCACAGCTGCCCTCAGTGCAGGGAGACCTTCACACCGAGGCCCGTTCTGAAGAAAAACACCATGTTTGCAGCTTTAGTGGAGCAGCTGAAGAAGACTGGACTCCAAGCTGCTCCTGCTGATCTCTGCTATGCTGGACCTGAAGATGTGGCCTGTGATTCCTGCTCTGGAAGAAAACTGAAAGCCATCAAGTCCTGTTTATTCTGTCTGGCCTCTTTCTGTGAGAAACACCTTCAGCCTCATTATGATTCAGCTGCATTTAAGAAACACAAGCTGGTGGAGCCCTCCAAGAACCTCCAGGAGAACATCTGCTCTCGTCATGATGAGGTGATGAAGATGTTCTGTCGTACTGATCAGAAGTGTATCTGTTATCTCTGCTCTGTGGATGAACATAAAGGCCACGACACAGTGTCAGCTGCAGCAGAAAGGACTGAGAGGCAGAGAGAGCTGGAGGTGAGACGAGAAAACATCCAGCAGAGAATCCAGGACAGAGAGAAAGATGTGAAGCTGCTTCAACAGGAGCTGGAGGCCATCAAGCACTCTGCTGATAAAACAGTGGAGGACAGTGAGAAGATCTTCACTCAGCTGATCCGTCTCATCCAGAAAAGAAGCTCTGATGTGAAGCAGCAGATCAGATCCCAGCAAGAAACTGAAGGGAGTCGAGTCAAAGAGCTTCAGGAGAAGCTGGAGCAGGAGATCACTGAGCTGAAGAGGAAAGACGCTGAGCTGAAGCAGCTCTCAGACACAGAGGATCACAACCAGTTTCTCCACAACTACCCCTCACTGTCAGCACTCAGTGAGTCTACACACTCATCCAGCATCAAGATCCGTCCTCTGAGCTACTTTGAGGATGTGACAGCAGCTGTGTCAGAGCTCAGAGATCAACTACAGGACATCCTGAGAGACGCATGGACAAACATCTCACTGAGACTCACTGAGGTGGATGTTTCACTGTCAGAACCAGAACCAAAGAGCAGAGCTGGATTCTTGAGATATTCATGTGAAATCACACTGGATCCAAACACAGCCGACAATGAGCTGTTACTATCAGAGGGGAACAGGAAGGTGACATTTATGGATCAACCTCAGTCTTATTCTAGTCATCCAGACAGATTCACTGTTTATTCTCAGGTTCTGAGTAGAGAGAGTCTGACTGGACGTTGTTACTGGGAGGTGGAGTGGAGAGAGAGAGTTTATGTAGCAGTCGCATACAAGAATATCAGCAGAGCAGGATATGAGAGTTTATTTGGATATAATGACAAATCTTGGGCATTAGATTGTTACCAAGGAGGTTATCAATTTATTCACAACAACATCTGGACCTCCATCTCAGGTCCTGGTTCCTCCAGAGTAGGAGTGTACCTGGATCACAGAGCAGGTATTCTGTCCTTCTACAGCGTCTCTGAAACCATGACTCTCCTCCACAGAGTCCAGACCACCTTCACTCAGCCGCTACATGCTGGAGTTTGGGTTGAAGGTTCTGCTGAGTTCTGTAAACCCAAATAGACAGAATCCACTGAAGGTTCAGTGACTTTGATTCTGGTTTTTAAATCTCCAGCAGATTATTTTCTTGATTGTTGTTGTTTTATGTCTAAACTGCACAGAAATCAATAGTCAGAGATTGTCAGCACTTGTTTTCCTTCAGAATTGATGTTCTGGTTCTGTTGGGTTTGTTCATTTCTCAACATTGTTTTCTAAACCAGCTGATCAGCACCAGAATATTTGCTGTTTTTCCTCCATGTTGCTTTTAGCAGCAAAAACTGTGAACTCAGCAATAAAATGTCAAATGATTCCCAGGTTTAAAAAGTAGAACCAGTTCTTTGATCCGGTTCTGGTTTGGACCTGTTTTGTTGAGTCCAGAGACACATGAGACAATAGATATCATCAAATATTGTAAAATTCTCATCTGAGAATTGTTATATTTTCAATGTTTTATTATGTTTAATCATCAATTTAAAACATCTTTGCAGTAAATACCATCAAAACAACAAAATCACCACAACTCTAATTAGTATTTCAGTAAAAATGACAATGCTGCTGTACAATATAGTTTTATTTGAAACTTAAAATTTACAGCATGTGTTTAGCAGCAAAATCTGTAATAAAGAGATATACTGTGAATTTATGCTGTTTCATTGAATGAGGTGTTACAGATTTATATCACAATTATGACCTAAATCTAATTTTTTGATGAACATTAATGTGTTTTCAATAAATAAAGACTTTAAGTATTTAAGTAAGACATTGTTTCTATTTACTGAGTCACTTTATTTTATTTTTCTGTTGGCATTAAATATTTTTTTCTTTAGCATAATCCTTCACATATTTTTTTTTTTTTTTTTGCTTTTCTGTATTTCAAATATTTTCAAATAGTTTTGATTCCTATCAAGTTTCACCCTAATTCACACCTGGCCAGCAGAGTGGTGCAGGTGGTTGATGGATCAAAACCATCCTGTGCTATACCAGCTCTTCCACAACCTGTTTTCACTGACCGCCCTCAGCACTGCGGCTGTTCTCAGAGTCTCCGTTTCTCTTCACCCTCTACACCTCGGACTTACAACACGGACAGCTGCCACCTTCAGAAGTTCTCCCATGACTCGGACATTGTGGGCTGTGTGTCTGAGGGGAACGAGCTGGAGTACCGGTCGGTCATCATGAACTCTGTGGACTGGTGTGAGAAGAACCATCTGTGTCTAAACACCAGTGAGACCAAGGAGATGGTGATCGACTTCAGGAGAAGACCCCCACCTCACTCACCTGTGAACATCCAGGGGCAGGACATAGAAATGTCAAATACCTGGGTGTTCACGTCAACAATAAACTGGACTGGACTCATAACACCGATGTTCTGTACAAGAAGGGCCAGAGCCGCTTCCACCTCCTGAGGAGGCTGAGGTCCTTTGGAGTGAGCAGGCCTCTGCTTAAGACCTTCTATGACTCTGTGGTGGCCTCAGCCCTCCTCTACGCTGTCGTCTGCTGGGCCCCTGGCAGCGCAGAGCGGGACAGAAAGAGGCTGCTCCCTCTGCACCAGACTGTAGAGGAGCTGAGCAGCTCCTTCAGTGACAGACTTAGACACCGTGTCTGTAAAAAGGAGTGCTACCGCAGGTCATTCATTCCTGCTGCCATTAGACATTACAATGCTGCACTAAAACTATAACTGCAAGAACTTGTGCAATAACTAATGTGCAATTACTATTTAATAATTAAAGTGCAATTACTATTTAATATTCTGTGCAATAAACTGTGCAATAATCCTGGTTATAAAGTGACTTTAGGTGTATAGTTATCTCACTACCTCACTGTTGTTCCTTACCTGGTACCACTTTAATGTACAACATCAAATCCATATGTATTAAGTCACCTTAATGTACATAAGTCATCTGAAATCTCTGCTTTATTTCTTTTTTTTTCTCTCGATCAACTGTATATATGTGGACGCAATGTATATACCTCATGCACCTTTTCCTCCTTTTGATTATTGAGCACGTGAATTTCTCCACTGTCAGATCAATAAAGTCTATCTTATCTTATCTTACCTCCGCACATGTGACCACAACATTTCTCCTGTGAGCCAGGCTAACGATGAGCCTAACGACTCTACATTATTGGGGCGACCAGATCCAGGTGAATCTAAGCTCTAAAAAGGCCTCGTCAGCAGGTCTATAAAGTTTGGAACTCCAGGATGGGAAGTCTTCAGCTTCAGAAAAGAAATCCAGTTTTAATTTTTTAAGCTCATCTTAATATTAAAACAGCTCTGGTGAAATTGTCTGTGTAGATTTTTGGACTGCTGAGCATTCGTCAAACAGTTCAGTGGTTGTTTTGGTGGTGACTGACCACTTCACGAAGATGACACATGCTTTTTTGTGCCCTAATCAGTTAGCCAAGGCAGTTGCACACGAGTTGTGGAACTACTACTTCTGTATCTACGGATTCTTTAAGCAACTACATTTGAAAAAGGGTGCCAATTTTTAAATTGCTCTTATTGCTACTGCTGCTGCTGCTGCTGCTGCTGCTGCTGCTAATACCTAAACATTGTTGGTCTGAAGCTTTGTAGTCTTTGACAGTTGCCTATAACTGTACAGTGCATGAAATGATGGGCTATGCCACACGTTCAGGATCCGGAAACCGGTCACTGGTCAAACAAAAGCTGTCGATCACAACCTGATAATGCCAGTGGACTTCCTCCCTCTGCTGGACGGTGACACTGACAATCGGGAGGAGGTTGTAGTGTCTCTGACAACAAGTACTTGGATCTGTGTATGGAGAAATCAGCTGTGAGTGTGGTTATTTCGGACTCTGCTGAGTTAAGAACAAGTGTGTGGGTTTCTGAACTACACTCTGATGGAGGCTGTGAGTTGAATATTAGGGATGCTGATCAGAGTGAGGACGTTGTGTTTAATAAAGCATCTGAATCTGCTGTTGTTACGGCTGAGGTTTGTGTGTCGCCTTAGATTCAGCTGGTCTTTGGGTTAGGGTTAGTTGCTATCCTTGGGAAGAGTTGCTTTAGAGGATGGCAGAGTATGGCACTCCAGTTGTTTAGTGGTTGCTACACCTTGCCCAGAGACTGGACGGACTGCTGATTCTGTCACTTTTACCGACAGGACTGTATCTAATATGACCACAGTGGCTGTAGTTGATGGTGTTACTCATAATAAATCTGGATGTTTGTTGAAACCAGTGACTACACTTATCAAATAATGCACCAGAAAAAGTTGTTAGCCTTCTGAGCTCTTGTTAGTTTAGCTGCAATTTTGCTAGTTTGTGTCATTTTGCTTAGGGATAGGTTTTCTATTTCTTTGAAATATTCTGTGTGTTGGGTTTATTCATAAAGGCATACTGTGTTCTCTTTGTGTGTGGATGGGTCTGGCCAACCTCTACTCATACTGCTCCTTATAGGATAGTCTTTGGGACTGGGATTTTGTAGCTGTAATTTTGATATGGTGACACTTTAATTGTTAATTTGGAAGGGCTGGTTGAGTATTGCCTTCCTGTGTATCTGAATTGTGATTGTATGTAGTTTTGTGTGTTGTACCTGTATTTGTTTGCATATATGTTTTTTATTATGTGGTATGTATTGTTCTGATTGTCTTGTTTTCTTTTTTTTTTCTTTTTTTTTTGTCTGGTTCCGATTGGACAAGTGAAATTCGGCAAGGGGGATTGTAACAGGGTTTAATATGCAGATAATTCCACTTGTCATATACTTATTGGGTTCAGGTATAATGGGGAGAAACAGCACCCCACTACTGGTAGTTGGTGGTGAAAAGTGTTGTAGACACAGGGATCTCGTTGCTAGTCGATGAGTGACGAGCACCAGTTAAGGTCACTTAAGGCGCGTTTACACTACACCTAAAAAACCGAGCCATGCTGAGACCAGTCCGAGCTTGGATCAGTTACCCAAGACAAGCCGACCCGTTTACACACCACGCTTATCTCGGTTCCTTGGTTGCTCCTCGCCTCCTAGTGGCGATCTGCGGTACTACCACTCTCTGAGATTGAAGGCGGACCCAGCAAAACAAAACAGCGGTGCCCGCAACATTCAGGAAGTTATGCTTGATATTGTGATATTTCTGTGTTTGCGGAGAGTCAGGGGAACAAGGCAACCATTGGTGAATTTACTTGAGAAAGTTGGCTTTTTGGGAAGTGGATGAGACAAACGAACGTCTAATAAGGATTTACAGATGCCGGAAACAATGACAGACGCTGAGGTTCATCACACTGCTAAGCAGAATCATCTCTGGAAACTGTGTGGCACGGTAAGGAAGCTAGTATTATTATGAATGTCTGAAATTTGTCTGAATGGAGTGTGAATTGGGACGTGCAGCCAGACTGCCGGAAAAACCGCGGACAGTCAGCATGACGCGGTCTGTTCATGCGCTCTTTATCAGAAAACCGGGCCAAAAAAAAAAACCCAGGCCGAGACCTACTCAGGAACTGGTCTGCAGTTAGCGCGGTCCGGTTATGTTTAGAACGGTCCGGTTCAGTCTGCTGACCATTTACACACAAGTTATCTCGGTTACCGAGCTCGGACCGGTCTCGGCTCGGTTAAAAAAGTGTAGTGTGAACGGGCCTTTAGGGGATGCTGTGGTAAAAGGAATGTATTACCGTTCTATGTAATTGTTAGCCAACTGTAAAGTGTATGTAGTTAAACAAGGATGTTAATGTATTATATATGATGTATTCGAGGAAACTATTAGCTGTGTTAATTTAATACACTTGGGAATGTGTCGGCTAGCCAGCTAATAGAGAATGCTATACCTCATAAGGTGCTGTTCCCGTGGTGACGAGCCTGAGACCTGATTCTTTTCTATATTCCATTTCTATACAGGTACATATTATTTTATCTTTTTGTAAATGTATTCAATATTGTTATTAGGCCAGTCGGTGAGTGATGAGCAGGAGGTGCTGTTCCGGTGTTGATGAGCCTGAGACCTGATTCTTTTGTTTATTCCATTTCAATACAGATAAATTATCTTTTCACTCATCCTGTTTCCTGACCATCACTATTTACACAACACGGAGAGCATTGAGAAGGAGAACTAAAGGTTACATATAGCACATTTCAGCAACAAGCAAATTCAAAGTGCCTCATGAAAACATGAGAAAATAAATCACATCAAAAAGTATGCTGAAGTGGCAGAATAATGAGAAGTGAATTAGGAATACAGACTGAAATTAATGGTTTAGATTGAAGAGTCAAAGGCAACTCTAAACAAATGGGCTGTTAACCTAAATTTAGAATAACTCAGGGTTTCTTTGGCCAAGAAGTTTGGCAGCCGTCTCCTTTTGTGTTCCTGTTTCGTGAAACGAGGAGCACCGGCGTTTCAGCCTCCATCTGTGGAAAGAGAGGGAGAGCAGCAGCATAGACCAGGAGCCGCTCCCAGATCCTTACAGCATTGAATAAGACAAAGCAGTTTATTTTGAACAACTTCAAAAAAATATAAAAAAAATAAAAAATTTGGAAGTGTTTTTTTTTTTTTAAGATGGTAAATGGCTTGTACTTGTATAGCACTCTAACTAGTCCGAGGACCCCAAAAGCGCTTTACACTACGTCATTCACCCATTCACCTTCACTCACACAGTGGTGAGCTTTGTCCGTATGCACAGCTGCCTTGGGGCAGACAGACAGAGGTGAGGCTGCCATACATCAGGACCTCTGACCACCGCTAACAGGCAATTCGGGTGAAGTGTCTTACCCAAGGGCACAACGACTGAGACGGTTGGATTGAGCGATCAAGCCAGCAACCCGCCAATTGCGGGACAAACTCCCTAACTCATATGCCACTATCATAGGAAATCATTTGCATGCCATTCTGTACATAAAAAAGCAAATACAATGAAAGCAGGAAAGAATCTTAAATTTAAATTTGAAAAAAAAAATGGATTTCAGACACGTGGCTGCACAGTGGTGCAGTGGGTAGCACTGTGCCTTGCAGCAAGAAGGTTCAGGGTTCAAATCTAACCCTAGGTCTTTCTGCATGGAGTTTGCATGTTCTCCCTGTGCATGCGTGGGTTTTCTCCGGGTACTCCAGCTTCCTCCTAACCTGACTCCGCCAGATAGATTTGCTTCGCATATCCATCTGGAAACCTTCCGTTGAAGTAATTTTGGGAAGGGGCGAAAATACTGGTTAGCTGATTGGCCTATGTTGGTGATAGACGGGCCAAATAAACCAATCAGATCAACGAAGCATATGACGTACTCGTCAACATGCTTCGTCGTCACTCGTAACAGAGCGACGACGAAAACACAACCACAAGCCAAGCTACTCTTGCTGCTGCAGGTAAAGGCTCGTTAGCTCAGCGAAGAAATACTCTGTAATTCCGATAAAACTTGCTTGATAGCCACGCTAACGCTAGTTTCATCGGCTGAAGCCGCCATGTTCTTTAGACTGAACTGTCGCGCTTCCCGTTGCGTCACACCTCAACCCGCCTCAAAGCCAACGCTGATTGGACGTTCGTTTGGTGAACGGCTCCAAATTTTCTTTAACGGAGAGTAGCCAGACTGATCTGCGAGTGAAACCTTGAAAGCTCGCGAGATCAGGATGGTCTCACGAGGCTAGCTTCCTCCCACAGTCCAAAAAAAAAACATGACTGTTAGGTTAATTGGTCTCTCTAAATTGTCCTTAGGTGTGAGTGTGTGTGTGTGAATGGTTGTTTGTCCTGTTTGTCTCTGTATTGCCCTGTGACAGACTGGCGACCTGTTCAGGATGTACCCCGCCTCTCGCTCAGTGAACGCTGGAGATAGGCACCAGCAACCCCCGCAACCCCATGAGGGATAAAGCGGGTCAGAAAATGGATGGATGGATTTCAGACACATTTTTGGCAGGTTTAGATGCCACTTTGTCCAACTTTCCAAATAAATAGTAAAATGTATTTTGAAAAAAAAAAGAGCTATTTATTCCAGAATGGAGCCTGTATCTTTACAAATATTGAAACTAATGGGAAAAGGGTATTCCTGGAAAAGTGTTATGGAGTTTATGGTAATGTTTAGTGCTAAACACACTTTGATTGTTGTTGTTAAAAACAGGTAACCATTTAATGACTTTATGACTTTCTTTACACGTAAACAACTTTGGTTTTAGAGGTATATAAAAGCCACAATAGAGCATCCTGTCTCACACGGCATCAGTTCAAGCAGGTCAGCTCACAAACATGCTGACAATCTTGGATGTTGTTTGGTTAAAAAGAGGCTGATTGATTAAACACTGCATTTTATTACTGTTGGAAGTTTGTTCTTTGTCATCAACAGCAGTTTTTATTTTTTACAAATGCAGTAGAATACTGTTGATGTAATGAAAATAAATTGTAGCTAGTGTGGTTTTGTTCTTCCCAAAACCTCAGAAGGAAAGTGAATTATGATAAGAACTGACTGTGTGATCTTTGGAAAGGTTTTCTTTAGTGTTGGATGTGGCTTTATTAGGGAGTCAGTGATTGGGTCTTGCTGTTGAAGCTGACATGTCTCATATCTTACTTCCAGATGCAGACTCAGCCAGCGGTGAGTGTGTCAAACATGGACACCTCTTCAGCTGAAGTTGGGTGGGACAGGGGCAAAAACTGGGGGTGGATGCTTTCTGCATTCATCTGCCTGAACATCCTGATCCTGGGTTGCGCCTTTGTCAGCGGCGGCACGTCGGAGAATGTCAAAATCAGCACCCAGGACCTGCAGAGTTTCATCATCTTCCTCTTGCTGCTCACCTCGATCTGGATGGTCTATTTCAGCATCTACAATTCCAGGGCAGGAAATGCTGCTGTCATCAAGGATAGACACGCGGGACCCATTTGGCTCAGAGGTAAAGTACAACTTTTAACAATTAAACAATTAATGTAAGGAGTAATATTTGGGCAGCTAAATAATTGTCCACTACTCTACGTGTTGGTTGTCCTTCAGGGGGGCTTCTGCTGTTTGGAATCCTCAGTATCATCATGGACATCTTTAAGATAGCCAGCTATGTGGGATACCTCCACTGTGATTCAGCCATTAAAGTTGCGTTCCCCGTGGTGCAACTTGTCTTTGTTCTTGTGCAGGTAGAAATCAAATATTTTTCTCTCATCTTCTCCAGTCCCGATGTTTGAAAGGTGTTAATATTGTTTGCATATTGCACTTGCAGACATACTTTCTATGGCTCCATTCAAGGGACTGTGTGCAGGTCCAAAAGAACCTTTCACGGTAAGCTTTTAAGGTGTATGTATATTATCTGCCAACTTTCTGTCCCCAAACACATGGGGTAGCCTAAGAGAAATAAAAGTTCAAGTTGTGCCTTCCAAACCAACATTTACTCATGGGGTCCAGAGGAATATAGGAAAGTGCCTAAAAATTGGATCTCAGGTCTCATTGTGGTCAAATGTCAGTTGAATTAATACTGTATGTGGGAAATCAACACAACTTGGGGGATAAGGTGAATTTAGCACCGATGTGGTGATAAAAAATACACATTGAAGACAGAAGTTAGGCCTGTATGGCGTGCCCATGTGGTTTTGCCAATACTGGTTTATGTGCCACACCCAAATGGGCCTTTACAAGAAGCTCATCGTAGTCCAGTGGCCCACTTAATAACCTTTTGTTTATCAGCTATTTTTGCAAGACAGATTCTTTGCCTTTGTTTTGAAATCACTAAAAATGGGCTGATCAAGTTATTCCTGAATGATTTAGATTCTGGAGCTGTTGCTTATTTGTCTGAAGACTAACATAGAAAATAGAAATATGTGCTTTAGGTGCCTTGATAGAGGCAGTGGGTTTCAAACAGAAAATGAAAGGATTACGCTAAAAACCTCATTTATGCATAAAATCAACTCTTTAAACATCATAGGATTGTTAGAAAATGCAAAATAAAGTACATTAAAATGCTCACTGTTTGGTGATGTGTTAATTGAATATGAGATGATTCAGATCTTACATTGACCTACAGACCGCCAGTCAATCTCAATCAAGTAATCAAGGGAAAACTTGGCTGTAGTGTGACTCAGCTTGATCATTGTTAATCTATTCTCTTTTTTTCATATTTTAGCTGTGGGCTGATGCTCACCCTCTCTGCAAATCTTGTTTTATGGATGACTGAAGTCACAGAGGAGTCCCTTCACCAAACAATTCCTCCTGAGTTCCCACCCAATATCACTAAGCTCTCAAGAAGGCAGCTGTACATCCACAGAGGTAACCTAAGCAAATGAAAGCTGATTTTGCAGTCGTCATGCATGAACAATGGAACACTTTTATATCGCATTGTATGATTTGTGGTCTTACAGCCAGCTATGGAGACGACCAGTGTAAGTGCAGCCACACTTCCTGTGACATCTTCAAGGAAGCCTATTACTACCTGTACCCCTTCAACATCGAGTACAGCCTCTTTGCCTCCGCCATGGCTTTCGTTATGTGGAAGAATGTGGGCCGAGCAGCGCCCGAAAGCAACCACCACCACCACGTCAGATTCAGCCTCAAGGATGTGGTCATCGGACCCGTTTTTGGCCTCCTGCTCGTGGTCGCAGGCATCGCTACCTTCATTGTGTATGAAATCGAAATGAGATCAAATTCCTTTGACGAAGAAAGCCATGACGGAGCAGTGATGATGCACCTTGTCATGAATATAGTCACTGTGACCATGATGTCCGTCTGCACCATCGTCGGAAGCGCTATCTTCAAAGTGGACCACAGGGAGCACATCTCGGAGAAGAACCCCACCCGGAGTCTGGACGTGGGGCTGCTGGTGGGTGCCTCACTGGGGCAATTCATCATCAGTTATTTCTCCATTATTGCCATGGTTGCAACCGGAGCCAAGGGCCACCTGAACAGGCTCAACTTGAGTTGGGGCATACTGATGGTACTCCAGCTCGGCCTACAGAACTTTTTCATAATTGTGGGCCTGCACCGGGAGCCCTTTCATGAGGCTGAGCCTGACACAGTGGTTGCAAATCCATATGCGGCGGAGTCCAGCAAAGATGGAAGCGGATTACAAGTTAGAGACTTAGACCAAAAATCCAACCCTGACACTGAAGCACGTGGCAACAGTAAGGCAGCGGAAGACAGACACAAACAGCTGTGGAAGAGGCGAGTGTTGAGAGAGGTCTGCGCGTTCCTGCTACTGGGTAACGTCATTGTAAGTATCTTTCTCCCGTTCTCTCTCACATTCAGAGCATCCAATTTGCTGGACGCTAAGCCTCTTCTTTCTGTATTTCACAGCTGTGGATCATGCCAGCCTTTGGTGCTCGTCCCCAGTTTGATCACGACACTGAAACACAGTTCTACCAGTTCAGCATGTGGGCTGCTGTTGTGAACGTGGGCCTTCCTTTTGGCATCTTTTACCGAATGCACTCCGTTGCCAGTTTATTTGAAGTCTACCAGAAGTTGTAAATAAGCACATGGAAAAGAGTGTACAGAAAGTTATAAACTGCCATTTTTAACTGTTTTGTGGAGCCTTTTTTGATTTGCATTTTTTGTCAAGGAGAAACTGAATAACTTGTTTTATTTTTTTTCTATTTTTTATTTAGTAGTATGTTTATGCAACAATGTAAATATATTAAAACTTTATTTTTGCATTTTAAATGTCTTGTAAAGCTTATCTTGTGCAATTCAGTTTACACAGTAATATCTGTTTGCAAGCAATAAAAAAGAGGAATCTAAGTCCAAGCCAATGTTATTATTATTATTATTATTATTATTATTATTATTATTATTATTATTATTATTATTATTATTATTATTATTATTATTATCAATTGCAGTTGACTTTGCTGCCCTTAGTCTAATGTAAAGCAATACATTTGTCAGAGACCATGTTTTGGTGCACAATTAACAACCATGGTTTCCCATTATTAGTTCTAAAATTAATAAATAAATGTATATATATAATTGACCCAGATTAAATAACGTGAATTTTAGTTTTGAAAAATCATCCAGTTGGTCCCACAAAAATGTAACTAGGCGTTATATCCAAACTAAAGTCATAGAATAGAAAATATCTCATTCATCTTAAATCTTATGCTTTCTCAAGGAACAAACGGGTATGTGCTTAACGGAGCCCCCTGGTGGTACAAAAGTGTCACTATAATACCCAAAGAGCAAGCTTGAAAAACTGGGCTCACAAAACCTTTACGTTCATAATCTAAAAAAGAATAATGGAAAGTGTTGCCAGCTATGGCGGATTTAAGAAAACAAATATACCTAAAGAAAAAACTAAAGAATGACATTGTTAGGACTCAGCAGGCAACGCCAGTCAAGCCTCTGCTGGCTCTGACCCCTTTGAGTAAGGAATAACCGCAGCGCTGTGTGGGCGTCCCTACTGCACGTCATTACCGGGTGTGACGTCATCCTCCCATTGTTTTGTTTTATTCTTATTTCCATTATTTTTTATTAAACAAAGCATACATTGCAAAATCTTGCAGAGGTACACAACAACTGCAAAACTGCAATAACAGAGAAAAGAACACAATAATAACGGATTACGGTAGGGTGACCACGCGTCTGGCGTAAGGCAGACAGTCTGAGTTTTGAATGCCCCACACACATATTTGTCTTTTGTTTTGAGGCACTAGGCTTGGGAGCGGATTTTTTTTTCCAAAGGGTATAACTGCAGAGACAACCAGCAGCAAACACGCCCCTCTGGGAGGTCCGACAGTGTGGGCATGTTGTTAGTGCAAATGCTTATTGGTTCGTTTATTTACCAACTTCAATCCTAATTTTTTTCCCTTCCATTTTCTTCATTGTCACTGGATTTGCCTTCTGTCGTTTTTCTGCTGATTCCCCTGAACACCTTTTTTACTTGTCCTATCGCAAGTACATTCTGGAGAGACATCAAAGAAGGGTTATGTTGAAAATAACTAAATATTCTACAGTTTTCAATCACCCATAATGTGTAGACTGCTGTTCACTGAAAAAATATATGCACATTTCCATCTACTTAAGCATAGTTACTTTAGCACAATTGTTTTATGTTAGCAGGGTAGGACCTAAAACAATTGCGTCAAAGTAACTAAATATGCCTAAGTAGTTGCAAATGATGCATGAAATCTTTAAGTGGAAAGACTCTCCTGCGTGCTTCCCTGTCTCCCGCACTCCCTGTTGCCTTCTACGTCATAACACTGCCCATGCTCCACCCTGTACAGCCTGTAGCCTAAACAAACATCTTAACCATTCTCCTGACTGACGAGTGTGTTCTGCACGTTGGCCAAACACGAAAACACCATGACAGACATTATGACAATATTATTCTACCTGTATCAATTTCATCACATTTATTATAACAGTTATGGCATAACTGTTCCACAAAGTTACTTTTAATTATAAAATGACTTATATGGATCATGCCAACACTTTTTTTCATAAACCGATGTTACGTTAGTGGCTTATTTTCAAAGGCAACACATGGCTGAAACTATAGTACACATTTAGATTTAACTCAGGCAAACTGACGGCCACCCTTTCTCTGGGTCCTTCCACGCCACCAGGTAAAATCCTGCGTCAGAAATGCATCAACTGGTGATTTTCTTTTAATAGTTATATTTTTTTGTCGCATTTAGGAGCGTATTGCATATTTCAGTCACATTTTCGTTAATATCTAAAATAGACAAAAATGCGTGCTTAGAGTCGGCAGCAAGATTCTTGTTAATCTTTCTGGTGGATTTTGTTGTGCGTTCTATTTTCCAGGACTCTCAAGAGTCTCCTTTTTTTGGTGAGGAGGACGAAACCTTTAGGCTAAAATGATCTAACATTAGGTGAAATTGTTTGTATGTGTACTTGCTGCTCAGTGAGGAAAAATTTAGCATTTTAATTGTAACGTGAGGACATTGATGTAACCCTTTCTTTTTGGTCCCTGCATTTTTTGGGCTAGAGTTAAGAGTTAGGATTAAGGTGTCAGTTAGGTTTAGGCTAGGATTAGGTTTATACTGGAAAAGGTTAAGTTTAGGGTTAAGGTCAGAGTAAGTTCATAGATAGGATTGAAAATGAAACGGAAGTCAAGGCACGATCCTCAGTAAGTATTTAAACCAAGGATGTGTGTGTGTGTTTACACCCTGTCATTACATTATCATTACCAAGCGGATCTTTGAAACATAAAATGCAACGGATGTTGCAGACACCCTTTGGCATCCTTCTTCCACCTCTTAATCCAGACATGTACCATCTTTGTTTATTTACTATGTGAATTTCTCAGTTTTGGCTTTATTGTCTGCATGGTCACCATCATCCTTTTGCTGTTGTGCGACTTCTGGACTGTGAAGGTTAGTAAAATACTTAGTAATAGGGTTTGTGATTATTTTTATTTGTTTATAAAACAGACCTACATGGAATTAATAGTAACAAACACATTAACTAAACCAGGCGTGGAATTTTCATAGAAAAAATTTCAAAGAGGTATGAGAAACAGCGTTCTTATATTTACTTGGAATATGGTCCAACATATTCTGACCCTCTTTGTTTTTCTTCTCCTAAAAAGGCAACGAAGGAAACAGAAAACCTGAAACTGAACAGGAAACCTTCAGACAAAAACAGTTTCAGAATCGAAGGGATCCATTATATTTGCTTGATAAGGTAAAGGGTCTTCTTTTTGTTCCTTCACATGTGGTGGTTCTGAGGAAATTCAGTGTTAGATTATAATGAGGATAAAAATGAAAGCTTAAGCGTTTTTTTGTAAAAACATTTGGTAGCTTGAGGACGTGTAAATGTAAAACTGTATAAATATAAAAATGTTTTTTGACCAAACTGTATGTTTCTTTGTGAAAGTTTGTTATAGTTTGCTATATGATCAATTCTGATACATTTATAACTATGAAAATAAAATAATTATCTACAAATAGCATTTTTGAGAATGTTTGTTTTGTTTTTGGGTTTGTCCAAAATATGTGTCAAATTTGTACAGGCACCCTGTTATTTCAGAATATTTCAGCTAACGGCTCTTTTAGTAATAACATTGGATAAATCTAATTTAGTAGGAGGGGGAAGGGGACACTTTCTAGGTAAAAATTTGTCCACAAGGTGGCAACAAACATCATGGTTAAAGTATTAACCGTGTTAGAATTATTTGTCAAACAAATGCACTTTAATATACCTAGCTTGATTATTATTGATTATTATAATAATTGATTATTATTTATTGCATTTCCCTATTGCACCCCCTTAGTAATGAGGACTGCTCATTACTAAGGGGGTGGAGCTGTTTCAGTTCAATTTGTATGTTATCTAAGCCATTACAAGGTCTTTGTTGGACAGTAGTATAAAGCTTGTAACTCCACACTACTCCAGACTTTTTGAATTGAGAAAGCTTCCAGGATAGGAAGCGAAACATTTTAAAACTTTGGACAAAAGTCCAGTTGTTTTGTTTTTAACATTTTTGGAATGACCATTTTCACCAGCATCTAGTTGCTTCAGACCACGTCACATTCTTTATCAGTACCAGAGACCAATCTATATGCTCCCTTGACCAAAATTATTTGCTTTTGTGTCGCAATCCTTTCATGATGATGAAGGGTCCCCACAATCCCTTCAGTTTTAAAAAATGTCTTGGACAGCTCCTGACCCAGGTCGATCCATCCATTCATTATCTATACAAGCTTATCCCTCATAGGATCGCATGGAGTGCTGGTGTCTATCTCCAGCTATCAATGGGAGAGAGGTGGGGTACACCCTTTCTGGGGTGTACCTCACCTCTCTGCAGTCTATCGCAGGGCAACATAGAGACAGACAGGACAAAGAGCCATCCACGCACTAAGGAGAATTTCGAGAGACCAATTAATGACACTGATGTCACCTTTGGCTTCTGCAGAGATCAAAGTTACAGATAGAGTTGGTCACTCCATGGGACAAAATTCGCTGAGAAAAAACTGAATCCCTGAATGGCTTAGCACCTAAATACATCACAGACTTGTTATCAGTGCATCAACCCTCCAGACCACTCAGGTCTTCTGGCTCCAGCCTGCTCTGCAGAACCAGAACCAGAACCAGACATGGAGAAGCAGCATTTAGTTCCTATGCTCCACTGATCTGGAACAAACTTCCAGAAAACTGTAAAAGTGCTGAAAGCCTGAGTTCCTTTAAATCAAGATTAAAAACACATTTGTTTAGGATTTCCTTTGACTGTTCTAGTTAAACTGTTTTACTGAAACATCATTAGTTCAAGTTTGTAGTCGAACTGATTTTAATATTTGCTTTTAGTTTCTATTATGCCATGTTTTATTTTGTTTAAAGTTTTTCTACATTTTATTCCAACTTACTTTTAATCGGTTTTAGTCTTTGTACTAAAATGCTCTACAAATAAGTTTGTCTTGCCTAGTGACCAGTTGGCAAGGCATTTTTATTTGTAGCACATTTTTAGTAACAAGACAATTCAAACTCTGAGTGCTGTAAAAGAACAGAACAAATAAATACATATTGCCCAATCCACCAGAAAAGAATAAATATAAATGAATACCAAAAAAAGAAAAAACATTTTAGTCAGCTGATGAACGCTGAGTGTTGCATGGTCACCTTTTCTGTGCTCTGGGGTTGGAGAGCTGCCTTTCAGCACCTGGAGGCGGGTGTAGCCTCTTTCCCCTGCAGGTTATGGCAGAATGTAAAGCTCAGAGTCTAAAGCGGTATATAGGCCAGTCATCATCATTGGTTAGGAAATATTTTAACCTTGAAAATGTGTTTCCTCCTAATTCTCCCTCATCCAAGGTCTTCCAACAGTACCAATGCATCCTCAGCATTACGCATGAGTGTGTTTGACCGTTTACAGGAATTAATTGCTGCACAGCTTTTCACAATAATCTTGTAATCTATGGAACACGTCACCCTGGTAATAATCGGGGAAATTGATGGTAGAAAACCCTGATAAAATGCAAAGATTTAAGTTGGCTTATGGGCATTTTTATTTTATTTATTTAAAGGTCCTTTTTGTGGTTTTAAAGGCTAATGATGAAGTTGATCTACGATTAAAGTCTGATATGGAGTGAAATTGAACGTCTGAGAGGAATCATGACGCAGTTTGGCTGCAACTCACCACTTTACCATCTGTGTCGCCAATTTCCTCCGTTTTCAAAATGAGCGTAAGCCTGGGTCAGAGCTGCCGTGAGGACCGAACATTTTCCCCACAAGTAATTTTTTATTCTAGATCTGAATTTTGCGTAGAAAGGGGATTCACACGTTTCAGGCCCATTTTGTGCGTATGCAAGCTTTATAAAGGCGACCTCTGCTCCTTATTCTGCAGGCTGTAAAACCTGATAACCCTCCCTGTTCTTCCTGCTCTCAGACACACCTTGAAGCTGGTGGAGCAACATCTGCTGGAGGTGAAAGCTGATTGGCTGCAGCCTCTCTGCTCTGACACGTGATTCGTAGATCAGAGCTCAGAGCTGTTGCTGTTTTCAGGAAATGAAACTCACACAGTCACTGTGACCGAGAGGAGAAATGGAGCAGAACCAGCTGGACCGAGAAACCTTCTCCTGTTCGATCTGTCTGGATCTACTGAAGGATCCGGTGACTATTCCCTGTGGACACAGCTACTGTATGAAGTGTATTAAAAACTTCTGGGATGAAGAGGATCACAAAGGAATCCACAGCTGCCCTCAGTGCAGGGAGACCTTCACACCGAGGCCCGTTCTGAAGAAAAACACCATGTTAGCAGCTTTAGTGGAGCAGCTGAAGAAGACTGGACTCCAAGCTGCTCCTGCTGATCTCTGCTATGCTGGACCTGAAGATGTGGCCTGTGATTTATGCTCTGGAAGAAAACTGAAAGCCATCAAGTCCTGTTTAGTCTGTCTGGCCTCTTTCTGTGAGAAACACCTTCAGCCTCATTATGATTCAGCTGCATTTAAGAAACACAAGCTGGTGGAGCCCTCCAAGAACCTCCAGGAGAACATCTGCACTCGTCATGATGAGGTGATGAAGATGTTCTGTCGTACTGATCAGAAGTGTATCTGTTATCTCTGCTCTGTGGATGAACATAAAGGCCACGACACAGTGTCAGCTGCAGCAGAAAGGACTGAGAGGCAGAGAGAGCTGGAAGTGAGACGAGAAAACATCCAGCAGAGAATCCAGGACAGAGAGAAAGATGTGAAGCTGCTTCAACAGGAGCTGGAGGCCATCAAGCACTCTGCTGATAAAACAGTGGAGGACAGTGAGAAGATCTTCACTCAGCTGATCCGTCTCATCCAGAAAAGAAGCTCTGATGTGAAGCAGCAGATCAGATCCCAGCAGGAAACTGAAGGGAGTCGAGTCAAACAGCTTCAGGAGAAGCTGGAGCAGGAGATCACTGAGCTGAAGAGGAAAGACGCTGAGCTGAAGCAGCTCTCAGACACAGAGGATCACAACCAGTTTCTCCACAACTACCCCTCACTGTCAGCACTCAGTGAGTCTACACACTCATCCAGCATCAAGATCCGTCCTCTGAGCTACTTTGAGGATGTGACAGCAGCTGTGTCAGAGCTCAGAGATCAACTACAGGACATCCTGAGAGACGCATGGACAAACATCTCACTGAGACTCACTGAGGTGGATGTTTTACTGTCAGAACCAGAACCAAAGAGCAGAGCTGGATTCTTGAGATATTCATGTGAAATCACACTGGATCCAAACACAGCACACAGTGATCTGTTACTATCAGAGGGGAACAGGAAGGTGACATGGATGAATCAACCTCAGTCTTATTCTAGTCATCCAGACAGATTCACTGGTTGTTGTCAGGTTCTGAGTAGAGAGAGTCTGACTGGACGTTGTTACTGGGAGGTGGAGAGGAGAAAGAGCGTTATTGTAGCAGTCGCATACAAGAATATCAGCAGAGCAGGAGGAGGGAATGAATGTGGATTTGGAAATAATGACAAATCTTGGGCATTAGATTGTTACCAAGGAGGTTATCAATTTGCTCACAACAGCATCTGGACCTCCATCTCAGGTCCTGGTTCCTCCAGAGTAGGAGTGTACCTGGATCACAGAGCAGGTATTCTGTCCTTCTACAGCGTCTCTGAAACCATGACTCTCCTCCACAGAGTCCAGACCACCTTCACTCAGCCGCTACATGCTGGAGTTTATGTTTATTCTGGAGGTTCTGCTGAGTTCTGTAAACCCAAATAGACAGAATCCACTGAAGGTTCAGTGAGTTTGATTCTGGTTTTTAAATCTCCAGCAGATTATTTTCTTAATTGTTGTTTTATGTCTAAACTGCACAGAAATCAATAGTCAGAGATTGTCAGCACTTGTTTTCCTTCAGAATTGATGTTCTGGTTCTGTTGGGTTTGTTAATTTCTCATCATTGTTTTCTAAACCAGCTGATCAGAACCAGAATATTTGCTGTTTTTCCTCCTTGTTGCTTTTAGCAGCAAAAACTGTGAACTCAGCAATAAAATGTCAAATAATGCCCCAGGTTTAAAAAGTGGAACCAGTTCTTTGATCCGGTTCTGGTTTGGACCCATTTTGTTGAGTCCAGACACACATCAGACAACAGATATCATCTAATATTGTAAATTTGTCATCTGAGAATAATCATATTTTTAATGTTTTACTATGTTTGATCATTATTTCAAAACATCTTTAAGGTAAATAACCTCAAAACAACAAAATCACCACAACTCTAATTAGTATTTCAGTTAAAATTACAATCCTGCTGTACAATATAGTTTTATTTGAAACTTAAAATTTACAGGATGCGTGAATGGTTGTTTGTCCTGTTTGTCTCTGTGTTGCCCTGCGACAGACTGGCGACCTGTCCAGGGTGTACCCCGCCTCTCGCCCAGTGAACGCTGGAGATAGGCACCAGCACCCCCCGCGACCTCATGAGGGATAAAGCGGTTCGGAAAATGGATGGATGGATTTACAGGATGTGTTTAGCAGCAAAAGCTGTAATAAAGAGATATAATGTGAATTTATAGCATTTTACTGAATGAGGTGGTACAGATTTATACCACAATTATTAATCTAATATGTGTGATGAACATTACTGTGTTTTCAATAAATAAAGAAACTTCAAGTGTTAAGGTGAGACATTATTTCTATACAGCGAATCACTTTATTTCATTTTTCTGTTGGCATTAAACATTTTTTTATCATTATCTTTCACATTGTAGTGCGATTAAGCCATGATAAGAAAAATTAAGTCAGATTGAATTCTGAACATGTAGCTGGAGGACAACTCAAAAGGGGTTTGTGAGCAAAAGAATTTACACTTCCAGAGAGACAACCCTCTCTGCAGGGTGCGATCAGGTGGAGGAAGAGCTTCCACATCAGAGGAGGATCTCTGAAACCACATCAACACCTGGAGAAACATCTAATCAGCTCCTTGTTGTTGACTGGAACCAGATGTTTGAAACTCACCTCCACAGATCCAGAGAATGGAGCCTGTTGGATTCTCTGCAGATCTTCAGCCAACTTTCCCCAGTCCACTCTGGCTCCTCACATCCAGGGGCGGTCCTAGCCTGTTTGGTGCCCTGGGCCAACAACCCAACTGGTGAACTCAAGTCGCACTCAGTGGACTAAATACATCACAGACTTATCAGTGCATCAACCCTCCAGACCACTCAGGTCTTCTGGCTCTAGCCTACTCTGCAGAACCAGAACCAGAACCAGACATGGAGAAGCAGCATTTAGTTCCTATGCTCCACTGATCTGGAACAAACTTCCAGAAAACTTCTGGAGTTCTTTTAAATCAAGATTAAAAACACATTTGTTTATGGCTGCCTTCAACTGTTGTAGTTAAACTTGTTTTACTAGAACATCATTAGTTCAACTTTGTAGTCTAACTGTTTTAAACATTATTAATATTTGCTTTTTGTTTCCATTGTCTCATTTTTTATTTTGTTTAAATTTTCAAAACTCACTTTTATTCTCCTTTTAGTTTCCTGTCTATAAATCATGTAGAGCAACCGTCTTCCTTGTACTAAAAAGTGATTTGCAAATTACAAATATACATAAAGCGAGAAAAAACAACTTTAAACAGAGGAGGACTCAGGTTTTAACTTTCAAAAACTTACAACACAGCTATAGATTGGATTCCTGCCAAGTTTCACCCTAATTCATACCTCAATGCATTTGATCACAACATTCTTCCTGTGAGCCAGGCTAACGATGAGCCTAACGACTCTACGTTGTTGGGACGACCAGTTCCAGGTGAATCTAAGCTCTAAAAAGGCCTGGTCAGCAGATCTATAAAGCTTGGAACTCCACATTACTCCAGACATTTTGAATAGGGTAGTTCACGCGTGACGTCAGCGCTTCATCCGGGCACTGTGGTTGGCAAAAAAAAGAGCTGCTCTCGTCTACTACATGACAAAACGGGTGATTTAGAGCGTACTTTTAGTTAGTTTATTTTTGGAATCTAAACAATGCCTACAACTTGTTGTGCTCCCGGTTGCACAGAGAGGCATTCCAAATCGTTGGATGTACGTTTCTGTCGTTTACCGAAGGAGGAAGGACGAAGAAAGAAATGGATCATTTCAATGAAAAGAGCGCAGGCAGACCCTCCCAATGGACTGGGGAGCCATCATACTACGAGAGAATTTGCAGTCTACACTTCATCTCCGGTAAATACAACTTAATTCTGCTCTAGTCATTGTTCTACTTAAATAGCGGCGGAGGGGAGGTGGCGATCGCTACACGGGCCGGAGAAGCTGCCCGTGTAGTGATCGCTACAGCAGCCGCCGCAGCAGCTTCAGACAGCAGCTGCTGCGGCTGCTGCTGTCTGAAGCTGCAGACAGCGGCGGCGGCAGCACAAATTAGACCAACATGGATAGAATAATGATAATCTGTAGTGCTTTTTATTGCCTGGATGTGAATCTGATAATTCATATTGTGCCTTTTATAATCAACTACAGTATTTTCTTATCAAGCGAGCTCTGCATAGGGTCCAATGTAATTCACCCAGCGCGATGGGAGACTCCTTTTTAAGGAAACTACGGTTGTAGCTCAGTGCCTGCCTTGCTGTGGTTGCGGAGAGGTGTCTGTTTTGTAGAAGAAATCATCCGCCTATGAGTTACTGATCTGGAAAAGCCGAATCTGAAACCACAGAAAAAACATTCAGATCCCAAATGTACAGCGTTCTAATTCTTCCAGTCTATTAGCAGCTTTCCTTAAGAGGTTGGACACTGAACGTCTTACTGCTGAGTTTGACTAAATATGCTTCATATCGGGGAAAAGCCATGTAGATTTGACCAACGCAGTAAAATGCTAACCAACCAATGGGAAGAAGTTGAGCCCTTAAGACACAGCCCCTCCTCATTTGCATAATGAGGCAGAAATGCATACAGAAATGTAAAAAGGACAGGCAGAAATGTAAAAAGGACAAACAGAAATGTAAAAACGACAGGCAGAAATAAATAGCATCACAGAAATATATAGGGTAAAAAAATACAAAGGAAGAATAAAACAGACAAAAATATTATAACATGCACATAAATAAATACTTAAAAAATATAAGTAATTAATAAATAAAGTTGAAGATTATAACACACAATAAATAAATAAGGTAATTATTACAAAGGCGAATAAATAAATAAGCTAATTAAAAGAGATATATACATTTATGTCTCACTGTATAATTTAATTTCTACCTACATTTATTAATTTGGTGGCAATTAATTGTATGCTTATTTATTTATTGAGCATTTATTTATTTCTGTATTTATTTTTAGATTTGGAAGACTTGGTCCTCCATAGCGAAAAACCCGGATCAAAACAATAACAATGAACTGGTCTATAGAGAAAGCTTCCTGAATGGGAAGTGAAATGCCTTCAGCTTCAGAATAGAAGTTCACTTGTTTTATTTTGAACCTTTTTTGGATTAATTATGACCAGGATGACTGAGAATATTCACCACCACACCACGTATTTCACATCTTACCCAGAAACTAATCTATAAGAACTTCCTGTTCAGGGTAGAAGTAGACCAGCTATGTCACTAGAAATACACAGTATATCTGCTGTAAAATCAGAAGCTAGCTGAACATTTCAATATCTGTTGTATATTTATCGGTTACAGATTAGTTCCACGTTTTCAAAAAGGTTGTCATGATGACATTACACTGAGCTTAATTAGATGCTTTTACAACAGATTGTGTTTCATTAATAGTCAGACTGTATGACCCTAAAGCAGTAAGAAAACAAGGAACAATGTTACAAGGAAAGATCAAACAGTCTTTTCATCTAAAAATCATATTTGCTAGTTTAGAAGTCTGTAACCTTTCAAAAATTATCCATTAGTAATTTTTAAAAGTTCTCCTTTGTAATGCTTTTCCATTTTATTCCTTTCTTGATGCATGACTGAGATTAGATTTGCTTCAGTCAGCATGTTTGGCTCAAAAACCTCTGAAGATGTAAATAGGTTTGTTGAAATTATTGAATTTGACCTTCACTGTAAAAAGTCACTTTCCAAGTGCCCTGAAAACAGAATTATAGTCCGAAAAATACAGCATAGAAAAAGGCTTTAAAAAGGATGTACATGAAATGCTGGATTTGTTTTTAACATGAATCACTTTGATTTTAATGCCTGCGAAAGGTGCTATACAAATACATTTTACTCACTTTTACTAACTTACAACCTTAATATGGGAAATAAATTCAACTTTATTATAGACTTCATGTCTGGATTCTCAAAGCCTCCAGAGTAATAAATAAGACTGGCAGATCATTTTGTGTCAAAATTGTTGCAATGTTTATTTAAATGAAAGTCATGACATAAACACAATTTTAAAACTTAGAAAAAAAACCTGACATACATTTGGTGAACAGAAAAAGAGGAATAGTGAAGAAAGTGCTTTATTTGTTTAAAAAAATGGAACCGCATGTTTGTGTAAAAATACAAAGGGCTCCTCTCTGTGACATTTCCAGCTGGAGTGGCGTCTCCAGATGAAGTCGGCGAGGCGGGAGTGCAGAAACGAGGCCGGCGCTGCTGCTGCTCTGTCTGAAGGGACCAGTTCCATCCCAGTGAACACAAGTAAAATAAATTTAATTCCTATTATAGTTTAAAGTTTTGAAAATATGCTTGTTTCCTGGTAAAAGGGAAATGAACAGCAGCCTTTCCAATTAGCATCAGCCCTGGTAGAGACGTGTTTTAGCCTGAAAATAAATCCATATTCTACTGCTGTAGCAAAATCCAAAAAACGGGGACTCTGAACAATTAATTGCCTTATAAAATCAACATAACTTTAACACTTTTGATAATTTATTTATAATTTAAGTTGATTATTTAAGTCAGTCAGGTGTGCCAATCATTAGTCAGCAAATGGTGACGACAGAACAGCTGTTAAATTTGCCCACATTTACGGTCAGAGCAGAAAAAAAAAGACTATTTCTGTCCTACCATCACAAATGTAAACATGATGGCGGGTCTTTACCTGAAACCTTTTGCTTTGGTGAACTGGTGTGAAACAAAGGATGACTGTTTCTAACTGTTAACTACAGACAAGGACCTGCGATGTTGTGGGCCTGTTTTTCTCCAAAGATCAAAGTACCAGGACATTAGCAATGAATCTGGTGTTTTCTCTGCAACTAAACTAAAATCTGATTTGGCCAAAATAACAGAAATAATTCACCAGACACAAAATCAACGTTCTTCCAAGGCCATCTCTGTCCCCAGACCTAAACACTGTAGAGAGCTGAAGAGACCATCATAGAGGATTATAAATAACTTCATAAATTAACCAATGTTATTGGTTCCTACATTTTTCTATGTGAGATCATTCTGTTTCAAAAATATGAATTTATCATAAGGCTTTCTACACATCTTTATCAGAGCTGGCAATAATTGTAGAGGGTGATGTGTTTTAAAAAAGGTCTTATTCAAAAGGACTGCGTGTGCTACTCCTGGTGACCACTAGAGGAAAGCAGAGCCACAGATCTGAGAGCTCTGTTTATAGTGAGAGAAAACTTTCACCTTAAAACTATTTATTTTACCCAAGTTTCATCTTGTTCTATCATATTAGGCTCAGAAAATATAGTTCCTTTTGATTTCTAAAAACTTTACCTTGAACTGGCAATTAATCGCAAGTTGATGAAGGAATCTGTCCATTTAACATTTAGAGAATTTAACAAGCACGTATGATCAATGCCACTTGGACAGTTAAGTTTATTTCCCTTGCTAAAGAAAACCCCCAAGGAAACTTCATGCATAAACTTCTTGGGAAACTGGATCTGGATGTTTCTTTTGTTAGCTGGAATAAAACTTAAAGTATTTATTTTTTAAACTGGACATGTTTCAGACCAATACGCAGACAAACAGCATCGTAAACCAACCTGCTTTTTGCTGAGATATTACCCTTCATCTTCAATATAATCTTTCATCATATATTAGTAGTTTATATAATATGCTTAAAGTGAGTCTGTTTCACTCATAATAATACAATTTCTTTTTATATTAGCAAATATTCAAGAGCAAAAGAACATTCTTGAATCAGAAACTTTTGAAAGAGAAAATAAATTAAATCGGTTTCTTTTTTGTACATACTTACATGATACGAGTTGTTTACGGAAAAATAAACGGAGATAAAGGCTGCGCCTGTGTGAACGTGAGCACAGACATGTATACGTAGACGCCCCGTCGTCGGGTGAGAGCACTGAGCTATATAATACACTGGAGTGCTGATTTTGCCGAAAAACTGAAGTCACTGGCCGCCATCTTGCTACTCCCTACTCTCACAGAATCCCATAGGATTTGCTTGCAACAACAAGCAGTTTTCTGGCTGAGTGAAAACGTTTTACAGGTAATTCTACAGTCAGTGGATGTACTAACACTATCAACTACTAGGAAATTAGGTGCTGAAATATTTTACATGTTATTCATATTAAATATATATATATATGTATATATAAGTATGTGTATATGTATTTATGTATATATATGCATACACATATGTAAATATATGTTTTTGTATATTGTTATTTATATATTTATAAATGTTAAACATATATATTTAAATGAATAAAATGCAAAATATTTCAGCACATGACTTTCTCAGTACTTGATAGTTTTAGAACATAACATAAAAGTATATGGCATTTGACATTTTAAAAGTCTTAAGCCCCCCCTGAACATGAGAAAATCCTCGTTATTCGATGCTGTAGTGCACATATTCCCTAGTTACTGGGGGGAAATAGGGAGTACCAATATGGCGGCTGGTGGCTTCAAAGCGACTCGTTCAAACAGACGGTGATTAGCACTCCAGTGTATTATATAGCTCAGTGGGTGAGAGGCGTGCCGACAGAGCGGCCATCTTAAGTCAGACCAAGCTGCGCTCAGAGAGAATACACGTGAAAGTGGTACTTTCCACAGGAAAGTGGTACTTTGTGTTTTCAGACACTCTGAACCCGATTTCCAGATGAATCAACTGACTGAAAATGTCAACCTTTAGGGGCTACATGGGACCAATTGATTGAATTAATTTTTTTTCTTACTTAATAAATAATTTTGATTTTCTATTGAAAGTAAGCAAACTTCCAGTGCTACGTCCCAGGAAGCCCGACTTTTTCTCCTCTTATGGGTGCGCAAATAAAAGGACACTAGGAACCAGATCCTGGGGAATTACCTTCCATAAGTAAGATTGTCTGATAGATAATCCTCATCCTTTACAGTTACAATTTTTCCCACATAAACACAATATTATGCTAATGGGTAGCAGGGATGGAAGCAGAGAAAAGTACATTAAACACCCTGATTTCTAAAAGATCTGACTGAGTATATATATATATATATATATATATATATATATATATATATATATATATATATATATATATATATATATATATATGTATATATGTGTGTGTATACAAACAAACAAGATGGTGCTAAATTACTAGACGGACATGATTTATGGGTAAAAATAATAATATACAGTATAATATACAGATTTTGAATGAGCTGCCGTCTACGTCTTCCCACGCCACAACCTCGGACCTCAGCCCTGCGTCAGCCTCTTAATTATGAAACCTGAGAAGTAACTAGTGTACTATTCCCACCTAAATAGGCTATTTTATTTATTTATTTGGTATATTTATTTTGGTCATTTTACTGGTCACTTTAGTTTATTCTTTGTCATTATTTAATAACATAACTCAGGTCTCTTAAGTTGTTTTTCTTTAAAAAAAAATTCTGTTATGCCTAAAAAAGTTGGTTAAATAAAGATTTAATTGGAATCCTGTGTTTGTGTTCTTTATTAAAATTAAATCATTTAGCAGTATCATAAAATGTCCACATAAAATATGGTTTTAAATATTTTCAATAATTATCGATATCGATCAATATGCATTTTTTTTTTTATAGATAAGCTTTTTTTCTGTATCATCCAGCCCTAGTGTCACGTAGTTAAACTGACTAGCTGTTGTGGAAACCTTGAGGCGTCCGTCTGGATTCTCAAAGCGGTGTCCTGCCTCTCAATGCTGCGATGTCAAATGCCGACGTCTTGAATGTGATGTTTAAACAACTGTGAGTTGAACTAAGATTTGCTAACTGCATATTTTAATCCATTTTTGACTTTTAGTTCCACATATATTGAACATGTTTTAGTTTAGTAGCAAGTAGAGTTCCAAGGTTGTTGAATCAGAGAATTACTGTAACAGGGAATTACCTTTGGTTTAATAAAACAACAACTGTGGAATAGTAATTGTTTGTGTTCATTCCAATTCACAGTTGCATAGTTGTTCAGAATTCAGAGCTACTTCTTTTCAGAATTAACATCCGATATTAACACAGATAAATTTTATTTGGATTGGTGATAAAAAGGGTAACGGTTTAAACTCTAATTGCAGTTATAAGTTGAGTTATCACCATTGCTGGATAAATCTTATCGGTCAGAGTCCGATCAGATCATTTGTTCCAGCACAACTGAGTTCATAACAGCTAATTAATAAATGCATTAGTAGTATAAATCATTACAAGCTTCTAGCTCTGGCATCACCAGCATTTGAATCATATTTGTTATAGCTCATTTTTGACTTAAAAATTATAATACCAATTTATAATTAATAATCATATTCAATCAGCTTCTGGCATTCATTGTCTGGCATTCATTGTGTGCGTCATTCATTGTGTGACTTTGTATAGTCTATTTTCTAACATTAATAAAAACAAGCCTAAAGGACCTGTTTTATCAAATTAGCATTTTCTGTTCTGTTTAGAAACATAGACTAAATTATGTGTCCCAAGTGTCAGTAGTACCATATCTGCTAAATTAATGCTTTGGAGTGCCTTGGAGCAGTATTAAATAAGTGTGGTTCAGAGATGTATTGAGAAAAAAAAAAGATATAGTTCTGACATAAAATGACAGAACTAAGAATAGAGTAAGTCCTGTGACTTCAAGAAATCTAAAGGCTTTCTTGAGCCTGGCGACTCACTGCGGGTCTCAACGGGGAACCGTATTTATGCTGGGTTAGAGGCCCGAGGACCTGAGGAACCTTTACATAAAAGGTTGAGAGCGAGATGACTCAATACATACTGAATGGATGCGGAGATCTAACAGTGACTCTGTGAAGCTCCGATTACAGACGTAATAAAGTTCTGATATAACAGAACTAAGAACAGAGTAAAAAGATAAGTTGTGCGGATAACACAACAAGAAAAAAAGTCCTGTGAGTTCAAGAATTTTTTTATATAACAAACTGTGACCTGACGTAGAAACAGGGAGAACGGTATGGATGAGCCGCGAAGCTGGACACACAACCGGCAAATCGGACGAGGGATAAAGATAAAAAAAGAGCTCTTAATTGAACACACAATCAGCTATAAGACTAATTTAGCAAAAAACAGTTTGAATGTTGAGCGCGACTGGGGTAGAACGCCAAAGCGTGAGCGATTCCCATGGCTGCGGGGTTTTCATGTGACATAACATTGAACAGCAGGACCCTGATAAAATTAAACATTTAGCTACATGGGTAAAATTTTATAATGCAGGTTTAAGGGGTGATTTAACAAACAAAAAACAGCTAAAATTCCAGGAATATATTGTTAATAAATCAGGAGATTTAAAGGGGAATCCCAGGGCAACAATTTGGGAGTTTTTTGGAGACTGTCTGTCTGATAATGTGTCCTTGTCATATCTTATCCAACATATTGTGTCGGTTAAAATGGGATCATTGTGTTTGAATGAGTAAAGAAGAGACTGAATCAGCAGCTCTGAACAGTGTGTGTGTGTGTGTGTGTGTGTGTGTGTGTGTGTGTGTGTGTGTGTGTGTGTGTGTGTGTGTGTGTGTGTGTGTGTGTGTGTGTGTGTGTATGTGTGGCTCAGAAGAGATTTACGGTGGAAAGTCACTGTGCGAAGTTGAGTTTACTCTCAAGAAACAAGTAAAAAGTGTTCATCCAGTGGCATCTCCAGAAAATGTTCATAGGGGTGGCCAGATGGTGCCACTTAAATTCTTGGGGTGGCACTGAAACTAAAAGCAATATTTTCAGGATTTTATTCCACGGTTGTAATATAGCTGCCTGTAGAAAACTACCAGAAAGACTTAAATAAACACCTATTGATATATTTTGGGTTATTGTGTGACTTTTAATGTTACTAATGATCTAATGTGCATAGATATAGACCAATAACAGTACAGTTAACATTTTGAGTTGAACAATAATTGCTTTGTATTATGTAATCATATTAGGAATGAGGTGTAATTTAATTTATTTATTGAAAACTAAATTATACTGGGGAAAAGCAGATACTGGCAGATAAAAATAAAATCAACAACAGAAATGATATCTTTATGTTAGGGCTGGGCAACGATTACAATTTTTAATCGCGATTAATCGCATAATTTGCCCGATTAATCATGATTAATCGCATTGTATGCGCAAACTCCAAGAATGAATTCAAAAGCAGTGTAAAGAGCACTTTTATTTTAATGTTCTGCTGCCATATGAACAAAAGTGTTGTAACATTTGTAGCACTTATCTTATTTTATACTGAATATTTTCAACCCATCTATTGAATTTAGTGCACTAGTTGATCTTTTCTTCATAAGAGAACAGCAAGCACTGCAGCCAAAATATGGCCTTTTTTGACCTGCTGTATATTAGCATGTCCCTAAGCTTGATGTATCATGAAACTGTTGACCTTTTGGGTTTTGTGGTTTTTATTTTATTATTACTATTAAATAATAATAATAATAATTAATAACAATAATGTTATGTTCAGTGTTTTTTCGATAACCCACCTCTTATATATTTAAATCCTTATGTAATTTTGTCTGTGTTGTGTGCACCTGCCTGTTGCTTTAATCCTATAAATTTCCCCGTCGTGGGATAAAAAAAGGATTAGCTAATGTTATCTTATCTTAAATAACACTTTTTAATATATGTACTGGGTTCTTTCAAGGTCTTAATTACATTTTATGTGTGGGCTCCAGTAACAAATGATAGATAATATCTACTTTGAAAGTTAACATGAACTGCTGCTGAAGATGAACACTGATCTACCTGGATGTTCCATGGAGGACTGAAACGCCTCAGTCAGAGACGTCTGTGGGTCTGTCGGGGCAATGAGAGAAGTTTCGTCTCCTCTCTCCGTTTCTGGGGCCCGACGTTTTCATGTTTTTTCACGTGCTTAGATAAATTTGTTGTGTTTCTACTGAAATTAACCGGCTTTTTACAAAACATACAGCTTGATTTCATTTACGGTATTAAAATAAAGCCAAACGGTGCTACTTCCCCTGTTCATGTTTTTCCGCTGCTGCGGTCTCTCTCAGCTGTTTCTTTGTTAAGTTTGTGTGAGAGCTGAGTGGGCGGGCCAGGCTGAGCCTGCGTGCTGATTGGCTGGCGCCGCTGAGCCATGTACGAGAGGGGAGGGAGAGCGGGAGAGTGCTGCCGTGACAGCGCGCTGCAGTCAGCGCGCGTGCTGACTGACACTGACTGAAAGCATGTGAGCAACATGCGTTAATGCGCGATAAAATAAATATCGCCGTTAATAGTCTAATGAATTAACGCGAAATTAACGCGTTAACTTGCCCAGCCCTACTTTATGTATGTAACAGGAATTTCCCAACAGTCATATAATGATTACAAAGATATAAAAAAAGATTACAAGAAACACTTATACATTAACTTATTCTGAAACAAAAATAATAAATACTTTTACAAAAAGAACCTCCCAGCAACTGTCTCCAACTCTGATTACCAGGCTTCAGAACAGCTTTATTCGCCTGTTGCTATGCTTTTTGGCAAACACATCCACAAAGTCATCAAAGTTAATGGCCCTAGCCCTTTTTGATTCTACACTCAGCACACCCAAACTGCTTAAATGCTCATCAGTCATGGTGTTTCTCAAGGCAGTTTTGATTAACTTTAGCACTGAAAAGCTACATACGCTGACGGGCTGCAGTGCTCACAGGTAACGCAAGTGCAATTTTGCACAGTTTAAACATTTGGTGGAAGACCTTCCTATATGGCTCCAGAAAGACAGTGAGCTCTGTTAATGTCTTTGGTGTTTTCTGACCACTACTTTGCTTCCTTTCAAGAATCAGCTTAGACTTGGGGATCTCATATTGCTGATCCTCAGTACTGCAGTTGTATTGTGAGGCAAATGGAAACACATCCTTCTCACAAAATGTGGCACTGCACGGGTTCAAGGCCTGTATCCCTTTCATTATGACACAATTTTCTTTACAAAATCTTCTCTTCACCTCAGAGAGCAGCACATCAATAACTGGAATGAATACACCTGTTCGAAAGGACTCTTTCTCTGTACTGACTTGTCTTTGAACTATTGGAGTGAACAAGTAATAGCCTTCAAGCAAAGAGCTTGGTCTCACCTGATGGCCTGAAGGTGTTGCACTGATGTTGCATTGCTCTGTAAGAGCTAGAGTGTTGTCTCACATACTGACCCATTGTAATAGTATCTTATTACAAAGGACATATGTTCTTTTTTGCTGAGGTCTTTAGTCTCATCAACCAAGATGCTGAAAGCCTCACTTTTGGCAACTTCACTCGTTATTGAAGAGCGAACCATTTCAGCTAGACAATCAATTATTTCATTTTGCGTGTCATGCCCAAGATATGTTGCATTTCTTTGACTTGTCATTTTCTTTTTGACTGTGGGATTGTGTTTGGTTATCAGTTCCATAATAGAGAGAAAATGTCCTTTATTTTCACCATCTGATTCTTTATGTGCTCTCTGTGCTATGTTCTATGTAGCCGTGAGGAGCAAGGTTTCTCCAATAATTGTAATGTACTCTCTATTTTCCTTCACCAATTTATTGTATTCTGCATTTAAGGAAGCGGAGAGAGAGGATGTGCTTGCTGTGGATTTTTCATACTCTGCCCATGCTAACATGACAGCAGTATGGGCGTCAGATTTGGCATGGCCTAAAAGTCCCCCATCTTTAAAGGTTGCCTTTTTCCAATTTTTAAAGCCCTCTTCAGATGTAAATACAGAATCACCTGAGGAGGGCAGACTGAAGTGCCGACAGGCATAACAGTAGGCAGAGTCTTTACTCTGAGAATATTCAAGCCATTTATATCTGCTGTACCACTCTTTAGAAAAGCATCTTTTTCTGTCCCCATGACAGGCACCCTCTGCCTCACATAGAGCCTGTCACCGTATCTCTCAGCTGATCAGCTACACCTGTCATGCCTAATCAGATCCGGACTCATTTCACCTGCCAACCCCTCTATAAAAGCTTACCTCAGTGTACCATTCCCCGCTGGATAGTCTGCAGTTGTCTTCTCAGTGTCCTCACGGCATCCTCACGGCATCCTTACCTCGTCTCACCTGCCTGCCTGCCTGCCTGCCTGCCTGCCTGCCTGCTCCCTTCATCTGCCAGCCTCAGCTCTGCCGTCCAGCTCCAGCCATCTCCACAATTCCTCTGCAGCAGCCTGGTACACTCTTCGGTTCTTCATCAACTGTTCAACCTCTTCAATAAAGACTCTTTAAGTGTGGCTGAATTCAGGTTAAACTCCACAAAAACCTGACAAATGCTGTCAATAATTCTATCAGCAGACAAAAAAAATAACAATTTTACAACTGATGATCCTGATCATATTGCTAAATACTGATGTTCATTTTATGAGAATCTGTATCGTTCTAACCTCTGTCAAGCCTCAATTGATTCCTTATTAAATAATTTAATAGTGAAACCGATTTCTAACATTGACCAGAAACGCTGTGAGGAATCAATCACCACTCATGAAATTCTTGATGCTATTGAACATCTCAAAACCAACAAAACCCCTGGGACCGATGGTCTAAATGCCGAATTCTATTAAAAAAAAAATTCTAACGCCCTCGCCCCTTTTTTAATAGAGGTATTTAATGAATGCATAAAAAATGTCTCTCTGCCTACAACTCTTACTCAGGGCTTATCCAGCCTTATACCAAAACCCAACAAGGATCCTTCTTGATAATTGCCAATCTATTGGCCTTCTTAATACCCACTATAAAATATTAGCCTTGGTGATCACTAAAAGATTAAAATCAGTTCTTCATTCAATCAGGATTTATGAACAATCGGCATATTACACATAACACAAGACTTGTTCTTGATATCTTAGATTATCCTATTTTGTTTCTGATAATGGATTTATTTTAGACTTTTATAAGGCTTTTGACACTGTAGAATATGGTTTTAGATTTGAAAGTCTAGAAAAGTTTGGATTTGGAAAGCTTTTTATATCGACTATCAAAACTCGGTATAAAAACAACAACAGCTCTATCAAATGAAGGAACGGCTCCTCTCATAGATCTAACATCAGCAGAGGAATCAGACAGGGGTGTCCTGTCTCCCCCTACCTGTTTCTTTTGTTGGCTCACCTTCTGACAGATCATATTAAAACCAGTCCTCTGAAAGGGTTAATTGTTGCTGAAAAAGAACTTACCCTAACACAACTGGCTGATGACACTACCCTGCTCTTAAAGGACAATAATCGAATTTCATTAGCGATCCAAGTATTAAAAAATTTCTCAAAAGCTTCTGGTCTGTATTTGAATAGCAAAAGATGTGAGATTATAGCAGTTAAAGATTGCACTGAGACATCAATTGAAGGCAATAAAATTAGAAACGAGCAGTGATGGCTGGCCCATAGGGGGCGCTTGGGCGCTGCCCTCCCGAGATGTGGAGGGGAAAAGTCAAAATATATTTAGATTTCAAAAGTATTATCAATGTCAGTTTTTAATTAATAGTATGTGGCTACATGTAATATGAATTATTAAAACACTTCTACTAATTGACTCTCATTTAACAGTGCATTTCTACCGACAGAATGTAGCATTTCTCACGTAGGGCTGTCACTCAAGGAGCCCCGCAAGTGTAGCGAAATAACCAATCGTAAAATTGTTGCTAGGGAAAATGTATAAATATTTGTCAGCTGATATTTCTTTTATATTTTGAAATTATGTTCTGTTTCTGTTGTGTTGTGAAACCCATTGTGTCATTGTGAAACTGTTTGGCTGAAGATAATGACAGTACAGTATGGTGTATGCCTACTTTGGTGACAAATAGTGAATTTTAGTGTTGTATTTAATACTGTTCCTTTCCAAAATAAGACCTAATATAGCTGTAAATGGTTGAATGTATATGTAGGCTGCTCATTCTGAGAAGGGAATTAAATGCTTATTGTGGAATCGTAGTAATTTTCCGACTTTTAATTTGATGGCATGTACTGGGTTAGGCAGGGAAATCTATTGGCCAGCCCCACCAAGATTTTTTTTCCCCAGCCGCCACTGGAAACGAGGTTTGATTACAGACTCCACCCAACAGATCACCTCCTCCTCAGTGACAACTCTTTCCATTCATGAGAGAGATGTTAACAAACTCTTCAGAAGACAGAACCCCAGGAAAGCCGCTGGACCAGACTCTGTCTCTCCTTCCACCCTGAAGCACTGTGCTGATCAGCTGTCTCCAGTGTTCACAGACATTTTTAACACCTCACTAACGACATGTCACGTGCCAGCCTGCTTTAAAGTGTCAGATTTTTGGCTTTGAACTAAAACCCCGCTCCCCACATCCTTCCTATTTTGGGTTAAAGCTCAAACTAGCTGGGGTTCTAAGGACCTCTGAATCTAACGAGTATTACCCTGTTTAGAATTCCTGTGAGACCTTTTCAGCTAGATGAGTAGGATACGACTGACCGGCTAACCACCTTCGTCCTAGGGCCACACCCTTCTTCAGTGGACAGGTCAGGCAACCTAGTAGCCCGAAGCCACCTGTAACCCATCCACCGCCCTAGTTAACGGTGGCTCCTACTCCTAAAAAATCAGCACTTGTTACACGATCAGTATTTTTTAAAGACTCAAAAGTCCCTAAGGGTGTTGTTTTAAAGTTTGGGCTATAGGCAACCTTTTAAGACCTCCAAAATATTTCTAGAATCATGCACCATGACTATTTTACAATCATAGAAGAACTCGGAAAAATGTTGACTCACAAATTGAATGTCCACAACTTTGAACAAAATTTTATATGCTTCTTTAATTAGTACGCTTTAGCAGGGGATTAGAAACAGCATTAAGCAATTTAACAGATTACAAATGAATATTTAATCAACATCCTATCTCTTATCTAAGGCTGCTTACTAATATATTTAGGAGAGGATTTTAAATTTGGAGGAGCAAACTGACCCGAACCTCAGATGGAAACTTATAGTGGCTTTGATTGCTGGATAAGGAGTTGTTCAGCCGAACAACGTGCCTTCTCTCGATGGCAAACCCGATGTCCCACTAATGTCCCATTCACAAAGACTCACGCCTGGAGCCCTTTGCCTTGATGTCCGTGCCTGAGGTGCGTCTCCTTGGCTTGAGAGGTTGGTCTAACTGCAGAGCTGACATCTCATGGGTGCAACTCGCATCTTCTGGACATCTAGGATCTTCTCATCAACCAGGTCAAAACCACAGCAGTTCTTCTTGACAGGATTTGCAGATCGTTGGCCCCGAATTGTGGAAAAACACGAAAAATAGATAATCTGATTCAGTCTCGGCGGTTCTCAGAGACAAGGGCGCCGTGTTCTTCCTTTGGCTCCACGATCGTCCTTCCGTCTTGGGTCTTCTTCTCTTCTGCTCCGCGCTGCATGTCTTCTGAGATGAGAATCTGAGCCACGAGTACCCAAATCACCCTTCTTTTATGTGCTGAGAGAGCCGTTGGGAGGTTGCAAACCTCAACCCCCCCCCCCCCCCCCCCCCTGTCTCCACCGAACACTTGCACCCAGTACCTTATCACCTCATAAACTTTTCACCCTATGCAGATCTCTGGCCGAGTCAAAAGTTTTCGCTCCTCTTTCTCCTACCCCAGGCAGCAGGTCATTGAACTAAACTGTCTGCTTCCACTTCTTATTTTCTTCTCGGCAGATTTCCTGTAGCCAGCAGCTGCAGTCTCCTTACAAGCGCTACTTCCTCTTTCCACAAACTATTTTCTCCTTAGCCTGTCTGACACTTGGACTGCACTAAAATAATCATCATTTTACTCATTTAATACATGAATGCTTAATCTTTTTAAGAAAGAAAAACAATCAGTCAAAACATGCAATTTAATAAAGAGAAAACAATCAATTTAAACACATAATTAAGGAGCTCTTTATGTTATCTTTTTTATGTAATACCTTTAATTTCCAAATTATCTCTTAATTTGTGAATGGTAGAGAATATGGTTGAGCTCACCACACCACCGATTTTAGAGGTATTTTGACAAAAGCCTCCACCATTATCCCTGTTCCAAAGAAGCCAAGGACCACAGGACTTAATGACTTTAGACCTCTGTGGTTATGAAGTCCTTTGATCGCCTTGTGCTTTCACACCTAAAAGAAATAACCGATCACCTCCTGGACCCCCTACAGTTTGCCTACAGAGCCAACAGGTCTGCAGACAACGCTGTCAACCTGGCCCTTCACCACATCCTCCAACACCTGGACTCTGCAGGAACCTACACCAGGATCCTGTTTGTGGATTTCAGCTCTGCCTTCAACACAATCATCCAAGCTCTGCTTCAGGAGAAGCTCTCCCAGCTGAATGTGCCCGACTCCACCTGCAGGTGGATCACAGACTTCCTGTCTGACAGGAAGCAGCACGTGAAGCTGGGAAAACATGTCTCTGACTCACAGCTCATCAGCACTGGTTCCCCCCAGGGCTGTGTTCTTTCTCCTCTGCTCTTCTCCCTGTACACCAACAGCTGCACCTCCAGTCATCAGTCTGTCAAGCTCCTGAAGTTGGTGACGAGTCCGCCTACAGGTGGGAGGCTGACCATCTGGTGACCTGGTGCAGGGAGAACAACCTGGAGCTCAACGCTGCAAAAATAGTGAAGATGGTTGTGGACTTCAGGAAGAACTCAGCCCCAGCTACCCCCATCACCCTCTGTGACTCCACCATGGACTCTGTGGAGTCTTTCCGCTTCCTGGGAACGATCATCTCCCAGGACCTAAAGTGGGAGCTGAACATCAACTCCCTCACCAAGAAAGCCCAGCAGAGGATGTACTTCCTGCTGAAGGCAGCTGAAGAAATTCAACCTGCCAAGGACAATGATGGTGCATTTCTACTCCTCCATCATTGGGTCCATCCTCACCTCCTCTATCACCATCTGGTACGCTGGTGCCACCGCTAAGGACCAGAGCAGACTACAGCGTGTCATCTGGTCTGCAGAGAAGGTGATTGGCTGCAATCTTCCATCTCTCCAGGACCTCTACGCCTCCAGGACTCTGAGGCGTGCAGGGAAGATTGTGGCTGATCCCTTGCACCCCAGTCACAAAATATTTCAGACACTACCCTCTGGCAGGAGGCAGCGGTCCGTCAGGACCAAAACCTCACGCCACAAGAACATCCGCTAGCAGTTTACTAAAAAGGCCAAGAGCCGTCCATGATACTTGACACTGCCTCTCTCCCTCCTCCGTTCAGGAGACTGTGCGTTACATTAACGCACAGTCTACGTGTATATAGCTCTAGATTCTGTATATATATATATATATATATATATATATATATATATATATATATATATATATATATATGTGTGTGTGTGTGTATATATATGTGTATATATATATGTGTGTGTGTATATATCTGTGTATATATATATGTGTGTGTATATATATGTGTATATATATATGTGTGTGTGTATACATATATGTGTATATATATATATATGTGTGTGTGTGTATATATATATGTGTATATATATATGTGTGTGTGTATATATATGTGTATATATATATTCTTGTCTGCACCATCAACACCAAGTTAAATTCCTTGTAAGTGCAAACCTCCTTGGCAATAAACATAATTCTGATTCTGAAAAACCAACAGAAGTGGTTTATCAGATTAAAAATACAACAAGCATCTTAGAAGGACCAGGACTGTCTAAACCAACAGTGATTACATATAATGACACACACTGACAGATGGATCAGCACGCAGCAGGACTGCAGGTCTTTGCTGCTTTCTGCACTCTTCTGCAGATAAAAATCAACAGGCTCTGCACCTTCAGTCTGCTAGAGTTCGAATAACATTTTATTGTTCTTCTTTGTAACTTCAGCAGATCTCTCTGACCTGCTGGATGTCACCGTCTGGACCAAATCCTGACTGACAGGGATTGATCATTCACATTTTGTTAGGTTCTGTTTCTCCGCCTTCTTTTAGGGAACAGACCTCACGTTCTCAGTAAAGGTACCAGATTTGAGGCGTTTTCTGACCACAAGGTCACAATTTTGATGATCTGATTGTTTTAGTTACTTTGGGGCTCCATCATTTTGTGAAAACAAATCATTGTCAAAGAAACGGCAAACAAGCTCATTCCCCTGGATGAGAAGGAACCCTATAGGTGGACCAGGTCAAGATGCTTCACTGCTGGCACCTCAAATAGTTCTCCATCCTTTCTGGGCCATTGACAACTCGACTTGACTTGTCCATTTTGAGCAAGCTCTGCGCTGGTGGCAACACTTTTTTTTGGGAGAAACTTGTGTAACTTCCTAGATGTCCTGAATTGTCCTTCACTGCAGCTTAACCCGTCGGCCCAAATTTCTTGACCTCCATGAAAAACCCTCCCTGAACTAATTCAAGTGTCACATTTGTCTGTAGTTTAACATAAAGCGAGCTAACATACAATGCACCATCCCAGAGAAACTCTCAGCTTCTCTCTACACTCAAACTTGTTACTGTCTCACCAGAACTGTGGCAAAACAATTCTTGTTTTAATCTTGTTTTCATGGTTGCAGTCCTTTGCTTTGTCTTTGTACTAAAAGGGGCTATAAAAATGAATTTGCATGGTGACCAGGTGCCATAAAAGAACAGAACAAAGAAAAGTATACCCCCACCTACCCAGAAAAATATATATATAATTGAACACTGCAGAAAAACATTTTAGGCAGCAGATGGATGCTGCATGGTCACCTTCTCTGTGCTCTGGGGTTGGAGAGCTGCCTTTCAGCACCTGGAGGCGGGTGTAGCCTCTTTCCCCTGCAGGTTATGGCAGAATGTAAAGCTCGGAGTCTAAAGCGGTATATAGGCCAGTCATCATCATTGGTTAGGAAATATTTTAACCTTGAAAATGTGTTTCCTCCTAATTCTCCCTCATCCAAGGTCTTCCAACAGTACCAATGCATCCTCAGCATTACGCATGAGTGTGTTTGACCGTTTACAGCAATTAATTGCTGCACACCTTTTCACAATAATCTTGTAATCTATGGAAAACGTCACCCTGGTAATAATCAGGGAATGTGATGGTAGAAAACCCTGATAAAATGTTAAGATTTAAGTTGGCTTATGTGCATCTTTATTTAATGTATTTAAATGTCCTTTTGTTATTTTGAAGGCTAATGATGAAGTTGATCTACGATTAAAATCTGATATGGAGTGAAATTGAACGTCTGAGAGGAATCATGACGCAGTTTGGCTGCAACTCACCACTTTACCATCTGCGTCACCCATTTCCTCCGTCTCCAAAATGAGCGTCAGCCTGGGTCAGAGCTGCTGTGAGGACCGAACATTTTCCCTTCAAGTTTATTTTGTTATAGATCTGAATTTTGCGTGGAAAGGGGGATTCACACGTTTCAGGCCCATTTTGTGCGTACGCAAGCTTTATAAAGGCGACCTCTGCTCCTTATTCTGCACGCTGTAAAACCTGATAACCCTCCCTGTTCTTCCTGCTCTCAGACACACCTTGAAGCTGGTGGAGCAACGTCTGCTGGAGCTGAAAGCTGATTGGCTGCAGCCTCTCTGCTCTGACACGTGATTCGTAGATCAGAGCTCAGAGCTGTTGCTGTTTTCAGGAAATGAAACTCACACAGTCACTGTGACCGAGAGGAGAAATGGAGCAGAACCAGCTGGACCGAGAAACCTTGTCCTGTTCGATCTGTCTGGATCTACTGAAGGATCCGGTGACTATTCCCTGTGGACACAGCTACTGTATGAAGTGTATTAAAAACTTCTGGGATGAAGAGGATCAGAAAGGAATCCACAGCTGCCCTCAGTGCAGGGAGACCTTCACACCGAGGCCCGTTCTGAAGAAAAACACCATGTTAGCAGCTTTAGTGGAGCAGCTGAAGAAGACTGGACTCCAAGCTGCTCCTGCTGATCTCTGCTATGCTGGACCTGAAGATGTGGCCTGTGATTTCTGCTCTGGAAGAAAACTGAAAGCCATCAAGTCCTGTTTAGTCTGTCTGGCCTCTTTCTGTGAGAAACACCTTCAGCCTCATTATGATGTGGCTCCACTAAAGAAACACAAGCTGGTGGAGCCCTCCAAGAACCTCCAGGAGAACATCTGCTCTCGTCATGATGAGGTGATGAAGATGTTCTGTCGTACTGATCAGAAGTGTATCTGTTATCTCTGCTCTGTGGATGAACATAAAGGCCACGACACAGTGTCAGCTGCAGCAGAAAGGACTGAGAGGCAGAGAGAGCTGGAGGTGAGACGAGAAAACATCCAGCAGAGAATCCAGGACAGAGAGAAAGATGTGAAGCTGCTTCAACAGGAGCTGGAGGCCATCAAGCACTCTGCTGATAAAACAGTGGAGGACAGTGAGAAGATCTTCACTCAGCTGATCTGTCTCATCCAGAAAAGAAGCTCTGATGTGAAGCAGCAGATCAGATCCCAGCAGGAAACTGAAGGGAGTCGAGTCAAAGAGCTTCAGGAGAAGCTGGAGCAGGAGATCACTGAGCTGAAGAGGAAAGACGCTGAGCTGAAGCAGCTCTCAGACACAGAGGATCACAACCAGTTTCTCCACAACTACCCCTCACTGTCAGCACTCAGTGAGTCTACACACTCATCCAGCATCAAGATCCGTCCTCTGAGCTACTTTGAGGATGTGACAGCAGCTGTGTCAGAGCTCAGAGATCAACTACAGGACATCCTGAGAGACGCATGGACAAACATCTCACTGAGACTCACTGAGGTGGATGTTTTACTGTCAGAACCAGAACCAAAGAGCAGAGCTGGATTCTTGAGATATTCATGTGAAATCACACTGGATCCAAACACAGCAAACAGTCGTCTGTTACTATCAGAGGGGAACAGGAAGGTGACAAGGATGAAACAACCTCAGTCTTATTCTAGTCATCCAGACAGATTCACTGTTTGGTGGCAGGTTCTGAGTAGAGAGAGTCTGACTGGACGTTGTTACTGGGAGGTGGAGTGGAAAAAGAGAGTTTTTGTAGCAGTCGCATACAAGAATATCAGCAGAGCAGGAGAAGGGACTGAATGTGGATTTGGACGTAATGACAAATCTTGGGCATTAGATTGTTCCCAAGGAGGTTATGGATTTTTTCACAACAACATCTGGACCTCCATCTCAGGTCCTGGTTCCTCCAGAGTAGGAGTGTACCTGGATCACAGAGCAGGTATTCTGTCCTTCTACAGCGTCTCTGAAACCATGACTCTCCTCCACAGAGTCCAGACCACCTTCACTCAGCCGCTACATGCTGGAGTTTGGGTTTGTTCTGGAGGTTCTGCTGAGTTCTGTAAACCCAAATAGACAGAATCCACTGAAGGTTCAGTGAGTTTGATTCTGGTTTTTAAATCTCCAGCAGATTATTTTCTTGATCGTTGTTGTTTTATGTCTAAACTGCACAGAAATCAATAGTCAGAGGTTGTCAGCACTTGTTTTTCTTCAGAATTGATGTTCTGGTTCTGTTGTGTTTGTTCATTTCTCAACATTGTTTTCTAAACCAGCTGATCAGCACCAGAATATTTGTTGTTTTTCCTCCTTGTTGCTTTTAGCAGCAAAAACTGTGAACTCAGCAATAAAATGTCAAATGATTCCCCAGGTTTAAAAAGTGGAATCAGTTCTTTGATCCGGTTCTGGTTTGGACCCGTTTTGTTGAGTCCAGACACACATGAGACAACAGATATCATCTGATATTGTAAATTTCTCATCTGAGAATTATCATATTTTGAATGTTTTACTATGTTTAACCATTCATTTAAAACATCTTTAAGGTAAATAAACTCAAAACAACAAAATCACCACAACTCTAATTAGTATTTCAGTAAAAATTACAATGCAGCTGTACAATATAGTTTTATTTGAAACTTAAAACTTACAGGATGTGTTTAGCAGCAAAATCTGTGATTAAGAGCTATAATGTGAATTTATGGGGTTTCTTTAAATGAGGCATTACAGATTTATACCACAATTATGACCTAAATCCAATTTTTTTTGATGAAAATTAACGTGTTTTCAATAAATAAAGACTTTAAGTATTAAAGTGAGACATTGTTTCTGTCCACTGATAAAACTCTGGGCCCGTTCCTACTCCAATATTACCACGGCCCGTCTCACCCATCTGGTTCGATGATTTGGCAGCAAGAGAGGACACAAATAATCAAAGGCAGAAACAGTTAAAACATATATTTATTACAATTTGGAATTCCAAATGGGAGACGACTTACAAGTTTTATCAACGACGCAGATAGCCTAATCTTATCCCGAAGTATCTTCCATAAATTGTAAGTTGTGTCTGTCCGTTTACCCTGGGAACATGTCTTTTATCACACACACGGCTCCAAAAGGGGGCTGGACTAACCCCCCTTTCTGGAGACATTCAGTCTGCCACAGACATGTGCTTTCTGACACTCGGCCGTTAAATGCAATCTAAAGCTTTTTAAAAAGCATTATCTGCTCTACAAGGCTCTCGTAAATTTCCCGTTCAGTCCTGCAGCTTGCACCATTACTGAAGTCTGAATGTAACCATTGTATTCAATAGTTACATATTTTTGTGGTGTCATAACCTCCTTGTTTACCCAGCTTCACGTGCTGCTTCCTGTCAGACAGGAAGTCTGTGATCCACCTGCAGGTGGAGTCGGGCACATAGACCAGTTCATTGTTATTGTTTTGATGCGGGTTTTTAGCGCATGCCCCCCGGACCGGTAGGCAAAAGGCAAACACAATGGCGGACGCAAACAGAGAAACTGACGAGTTCTCCGCGTATTTTTCTTCTTTAGATAACGTACTACAAGATCGTTTTAAGAGTAAGTTGATGGTTGATGGTATCAGATTGCCAGATCCACACAGCAAAAGCCTGACGGGACGGAGCGAGTCTGTGAAATGCTGGCCAAGTGCTCCGTACCGCGACATACAGCTGCCTTATAAACACGCAGGCCAGTACAGACGAGAGAGCATGGAAGCCCCTGAAACCACTGGACGGCTACAGTTATTTTAAATCGGGAAAAAGGCTCCAGCAACACCCGCGACGCCATGAGGGATTAAGCGGTCAGAAAATGGATGGATGGATGTTGTTCACACATGTTTGTGCAACAGCACAAAGCGGCGTCGGACACAGGCCGCATCTCAGCAGAGGCCCGGTAGGTTAAGAAAAAAAAAAATCACTACGGATTATTTTGGTGTTTTTGTCTTGTTAAAATGGGTGGCGGTGTCGGCGACATTGCAGCGTAAACACATAAATACTAGCGCCCGTGAACGGGGGCGTAATAGCAGCAGCAGCTGTTGTAGCTGCTGCTGCTAGCAGCTGTAGCCGCAGCCGCAGCCCGTGAACGGGCGGAGCAGCCGCTGCCTGCTCCGCCGCTATTGTCTGAAGCAGCTGCAGCCGCTGCTGCTTGGCTGCTGCTGCTACCGCTTCTCCGGCCTGTGTAGCGATCGCCACCTCCCCTCCGCCGCTATTTAAGTAGAACAATGACTAGAGCAGAATTAAGTTGTATTTACCGGAGATGAAGTGTAGACTGCAAATTCTCTCGTAGTATGATGGCTCCCACAGTCCATTGGGAGTGTCTGCCTGCGCTCTTTTCATTGAAAATATCCATTTCTTTCTTCGTCCTTCCTCCTTCGGTAAACGACAGAAACGTACATCCAATGATTTGGAATGCCTCTCTGTGCAACCGGGAGCACAACAAGTCGTAGGCATTGTTTAGATTCCAAAAATAAACGAAGTAAAAGTACGCTCTAAATTACCCGTTTTGTCATGTAGTAGACGAGAGCAGCTCTGTTTTTTGCCTACCAGCGGGACCCGGATGTAGCGCTGACGTCACGCGGGACGTCACGCGTGAACTACCCTATTCAGCTGGGAGAGCTTCTCCTGAAGCAGAGCTGGGATGATTGTGTTGAAGGCAGAGCTGAAATCCACAAACAGGATCCTGGCGTAGGTTCCTGCAGAGTCCAGGTGCTGGAGGATGTAGTGAAGGGCCAGGTTGACAGCGTTGTCTGCAGACCTGTTGGCTCTGTAGGCAAACTGTAGGGGGTCCAGGAGGGGGTCGGTGATTTCTTTCAGGTGTGAAAGCACGAGGCGCTCAAAGGACTTCATAACCACAGAGGTCAGAGCGACGGGTCATATACCTCATGCACCTTTTCCTCCTTTTGGCACCTTCTTTTGATCATTGAGCCGATGTAACACGTGAATTTCTCCACTGTGAGATCAATAAAGTCTCTTATCTTATCTTTCCTCCACACATGTGACCACAACATTTCTCCTTTGAGCCAGGCTAACGATGAGCTTAACGACTCTCCATTGTGGGGGCGACCAGTTCCAGGTGAATCTAAGCTCTAAAAAGGCCTCGTCTGCAGGTCTGTAAAGCTTGGAACTCCAGGATGGGAAACAGAACGCCTTCAGCTTCAGAAAAGAAATCCAGTTTTATTTTTTTTAACCTTTTTTTGGATTAATCATGACCAGGATGACTGAGAATCTTCACCACCACACCATATATTTCACATCATACCCATAAACTTAAAATAATCTATAAGGACTTCCTGTTCAGGGTAGAAGTAGACCAGCTATGTCACTAGAAAGACACAATATATCTGCCGTAAAATCAGAAGCTAGCTGAACATTTCAATACCCGTTGTATATTTATCAGTTACAAATTAGTTCCACGTTTTGAAAAAGGTCTTCATAATGACATTACACTGATCTAAATTGGATGCTTTTTCAACAGATTGTGTTTCGAGTCTGTTTCACTCAAGATAATACAATTTATTTTTATATTAGCAAATAATCAATAGCAAAAGAACATTCTTGAATCATAAACTTTTAAAAGAGAAAATAAATTAGTTTCTTTTTTGTACATACTTACATGATACGAGTTGTTTACGGAAAAATAAACAGAGATAAAGGCTGCGCCTGTGTGAACGTGAGCACAGACATGAATACGTAGACGCCCCGTCGTCGGGTGAGAGGCGAGCCGACAGAGCGGCCATCTTAGGTCAGACCAAGCTGCGCTCAGAGAGAATACACGTGAAAGTGGTACTTTCCACAGGAAAATGGTACTTTATGTTTTCAGACACTCTGAATCCGGTGAATTCTCACCCGATTTCCAGATGAATCAACTGACTGAAAATGTCATCCCTTTAGGGGCTACATGGGACCAATTGATTGAATTAAATGATTGTCTTACTTAATAAATAATTTCGATTTTCTATTGAAAGTAAGCAAACTTCCAGAGCTATGTCCCAGAAAGCCCGACTTTTACTCCTCTTATGGGTGCGCAAATAAAAGGACACTAGGAACCAGATCCTGGGGAATTACCTTCCATAAGTAAGATTGTCTGATAGATAATCCTCATGCTTTACAGTTACAATTTTTCTGGCATAAACACAATATGTGCTAATGGGTAGCAGGGATGGAAGCAGAGAAAAGTACATCAAACACCCTGATTTCTAAAAGATCTGACTGAGTATATGTATATATATATATATATATGTGTATGTATATATATATATATATATATATATATATATATATATATATATGTGTGTGTGTGTATGTGTGTGTGTGTGTGTGTGTGTGTGTGTGTGTGTGTGTGTGTGTATGTATGTATACAAACAAACAAACAAGATGGTGCTAAATTACTGGACGGACATGATTTATGGGTAAAAATAATAATATACAGTATAATATACAGATTTTGAATGAGCTGCCATCTGCGTCTTCCCACGCCACAACCTCGGACCTCAGCCCTGCATCAGCCTCTCAATTATGAAACCTGAGAAGTTACTAGTGTACTATTCCCACCTAAATAGGCTATTTTATTTATTTATTTGGTATATTTATTTTGGTCATTTTACTGGTCACTTTAGTTTATTCTTTGTCATTATTTAATAACGTAACTCAGCTCTCTTAAGTTAGTTTTCTTTAAAAAAAAATTCTGGACACCTCTTCAGCTGAGATGGCGTGGGACAGGGGCAAACACTGGGGGTGGATGCTTTCTGCATTCATCTGCCTGAACATCCTGATCCTGGGTTGCGCCTTTGTCAGCGCGGGCACTTCAGAGATTGTCAAAATCAGCAGCCTGGACCTGCAGAGTTTCCTCATCTTCCTCTTTCTGCTCACCTCGATCTGGATGGTCTATTTCACCTACAATTCCAGGGCAAGAAATGTTTCTGTCTTCAAGGATAGACATGCGGGACCCATTTGGCTCAGAGGTAAAGTACAATTTTAACAATTAAACATTTAATGTAAGGAGTTTTATTTGGACAAATCGATAATTGTCTGCTTCTCTAAATGTTGGTTGTCCTTCAGGGGGACTTCTGCTCTTTGGAATCCTCAGTATCATCATGGACATCTTTAAGATAGTCAGCTATGTGGGGTACCTCCACTGTGATTCAGCCATTAAAGTTGCATTCCCTGTGGTGCAAGTTGTCTTTGTTCTCGTACAGGTAGAAATCAAATATTGTTTAATGTTCTTCAGTCCTGATGTTTGAAAAGTATTGATATTTTGCATATTGCACTTGTAGACATACTTTTTCTGGAACCATTCAAGGGACTGTGTGCAGGTCCAAAAGAACCTTTCACGGTAAGCTTTTAAGGTGTATGTATATTATCTGCCAACTTTCTGTCCCCAAACACATGGGGTAGCCTAAGAGAAATAAAAGTTCAAGTTGTGTCTTCTAAACCAACATTTACAAATGGGGTCCAGAGGAATATTGGAAACTTTGGATCTCAGGTCTCATTGTGGTCAAATGTCAGTTGAATTAATACTGTATGTGGGAAATCAACACAACTTGGGGGATAAGGTGAGTTTAGCACCGATGTGGTGATAAAAAAAACACATCGAAGACACAAGTAAGGCCTCTATGGCGTGCCCATGTGGTTTTGCCAATGCTGGTTTATGTGCCTCACCCAAATGGGCCTTTACAAGAAGCTCATCCTAGTCCAGTAGCTCACTTAATAACCTTTTGTTTAACAGCTATTTTTGGGAGACAGATTCTTTGCCTTTGTTTTGTAATAATTAAAAATGGGCTGATCAAGTTATATCTGGGTGATTTTGATTGATTGTAAAGCCGTTGCTTATTTGTCTGAGGATTATAACATAAAAAAAAGAAAACTGCTTTAGGTGCCCTAATAGAAGCAGTGGGTTTCAAACAGTATATGAAAGGATTACATTAAATACATCATTTATGCATAAATCAACTATTTAAACATCATAGTATTTTTTAGAAAATACTAAATAAAGTACATTAAAATGCTCACTGTTTGGTGTTACATTAATTAAATATTGAATGATTCAGGTTTTTCTGTATGTGACCTACAGATTGCCAGTCAATCTCAGTCAAAGGAAAACTTAGCAGATGGGTTGGTGTGACTCAGCTTGATCATTGTTAATCTTTCCCCTTTTTTCATATTTTAGCTGCGGACTGATGCTCACCCTCTCCACAAACCTTGTTTTATGGATGACTGAAGTTACAGAGGAGTCCCATCACCAAACAATTTCTCCTGAGTTCTCAACCGACCACGCTAAGCTCTCACGACGGCAGCAGTACATCAAGAGCGGTAGGCTCAGCAAATGAAAGCTGATTTTTGCAGTCAATATGCAGAAACAATGGAACACTTTTATATCGTGTTATATGATTTGTGGTCTTACAGCCAGTTATGGAGATGACCAGTGTACGTGCAGCCACACTTCCTGTGACATCTTCAAGGATGCCTATTACTACCTGTACCCTTTCAACATCGAGTACAGCCTCTTTGCCTCCACCATGGCGTTCGTCATGTGGAAGAATGTGGGCCGAGCGGCGCCCGAAAGCAACCACCACCACCACCACGCCAGATTCAACCTCAAGGATGTGGTCATTGGCCTCGTTTTGGGCATCCTCCTCGTGGCAGCAGGCATCGCGACCTTCGTTGTGTATGAAATCGATATGAAAACGAATTTCTCTGACAAAGAAAGCCATGACACAGCATTGATGATGCACTTTGTCATGAACATAGTCATTGTGACCACGATGTGTGTCTGCACCATCGTCGGAAGCGCTATCTTCATGGTGGACCATAGGGAGCACATCCCGGAGAAGAACCCCACCCAGAGTCTGGACGTGGGGCTGCTGGTGGGTGCCTCACTGGGGCAATTCATTGTTAGTTATTTCTCCATTGTTGCCATGGTTGCAACTGGGGCCAAGGGCCACCTGAACAGGCTCAACTTGAGTTGGGGCATACTGATGGTACTCCAGCTCGGCCTACAGAACTTTTTCATTATTGTGGGCCTGCACCGGGAGCCCTTTCATGAGGCTGAGCCTGACACAGTGGTTGCAAATCCATATGCGGCGGAGTCCAGCAAAGATGGAAGCGGACTACAAGTTAGAGACTTAGACCAAAAATCCAACCCTGACACTGAAGCACGTGGCCACAGTAGAGCAGCGGAAGACAGACACAAACAGCTGTGGAGGAGGAGAGTGTTGAGAGAGGTCTGCGCGTTCCTGCTACTGGGTAACGTCATTGTAAGTATCTTTCTCCCGTTCTCTCTCACATTCACAGCAGCCAACTTCCCGGACGCTAAGCCTCTTCTTTCTGTATTTCACAGCTGTGGATAATGCCAGCCTTTGGTGCTCATCCCCAGTTTGATCACGACACTGAAACACAGTTCTACCAGTTCAGCATGTGGGCTGCTGTTGTGAATGTGGGCCTTCCTTTTGGCATCTTTTACCGAATGCACTCCGTTGCCAGTTTATTTGAAGTCTACCAGAAGTTGTAAATAAGCACATGGAAAAGAGTGTACAGAAAGTTGTAAACTGGCATTTTTAACTGTTTTGTGGAGCCTTTTTTGATTTGCATTTTTTGTCAAGGAGAAGCTGAATAACTTGTTTTATTTTTTTCTATTTTTTATTTAGTAGTATGTTTATGCAACAATGTAAATATATTAAAACTTTATTTTTGCAATTTAAATGTCTTGTAAAGCTTATCTTGTGCAATCCAGTTTACACTGTAATATCTGTTTGCAAGCAATAAAAAAGAGGAATCTAAGTCCAAGCCAATGTTATTATTATTATTATTATTATTATTATTATTATTATTATTATTATTATTATTATTATTATTATCAATTGCAGTTGACTTTGCTACCCTTAGTCTAATGTAAAGCAATACATTTGTCAGAGACCATGTTTTGGTGTTAGTGCACAATTAACAACAATGGTTTCCCATTATTAGTTCTAAAAATAATAAATAAATGTATATACATAATTGACCCAGATTTAATAACATGAATTTTAGTTTTGAAAAATCATCCAGTTGGTCCCACAATAATATAACTAGGCGTTATATCAAAACTAAAGTCATAGAATAGAAAATATCTCATTCATCTTAAATCTTATGCTTTCTAAAGGAACAAACGGGTATGTGCTTAACGGAGCCCCCTGGTGGTACAAAAGTGTCACTATAATAGCCAAAGAGCAAGCTTGAAAAACTGGGCTCACAAAACCTTTACGTTCATAATCTATAAAAGAACAATGGAAAGTCTTGCCAGCAATGGCGGATTTAAGAAAACAAATGTACCTATAGAAAAAACTAAAGAATGACATTGTTAGGACTCAGCAGGCAACGCCAGTCAGGCCTCTGCCGGCTCTGACCCCTTTGAGTAAGGAATAACCGCAGCGCTGTGTGGGCGTCCCTACTGCACGTCATTACCGGGTGTGACGTCATCCTCCCATTGTTTTGTTTTATTCTTATTTCCATTATTTTTTTTATTAAACAAAGCATACATTACAAAATCTTGCAGAGGTACACAACAACTGCAAAACTGCAATAACAGAGGAAAGAACACAATAACGGATTACGGTAGGGTGACCACACGTCTGGCGTAAGGCAGACAGTCTGAGTTTTGAATGCCCCACCCACATATTTGTCTTTCGTTTTGAGGCACTAGGCTTGGGAGCAGATTTTTTTTTCCAAAGGGTATAACTGCACAGACAACCAGCAGCAAACACGCCCCTCTGGGAGGTCCGACAGTGTGGGCGTGTTGTTAGTGCAAATGCTTATTGGTTCGTTTATTTACCAACTTCAATCCTAATTTTTTTTCCTTCCATTTTCTTCATTGTCACTGGATTTGCCTTCTGTCGTTTTTCTGCTGATTCCCCTGAACACCTTTTTTACTTGTCCTATCGCAAGTACATTCTGGAGAGACATCAAAGAAGGATTATGTTGAAAATAACTAAATATTCTACAGTTTTCAATCACCCATCATGTGTACTATGTTGATGGTGTTGATAAGGAAATGTCTGATGTGGTAAATATTGTTTTCTTGCTAGCTAAGTATTACATACACTGCTGTTCACTGAAAAAAATATATGCACATTTCCATCTACTTAGGCATAGTTACTTTAGCACAATTGTTTTATGTTAGCAGGGTAGGACCTGAAACAATTGCGTCAAAGTATCAATCAATCAATCATCAATCAATCAAATTTTATTTGTCAATTACAATTTGCATTGCAATTGAAAAGTCAGTTCCAGTACAACCGTCCATCACATACACTTAACAAACAAACATTTGGGGGGAACGATTGACTGAGGCCTTGCGTTGCCAAGGAACGCAGCCAGCCAGCCGCTGCTAAAAAAGCGCACCTGTCAAGGCCACATTCCTCCAAACTGCCCAGACCCCGCCTAAACGGGGTCTGGGCAACAACATGGGGGAAAAAAACAAAAAAACAAAAAAAGTAACTAAATATGCCTAAGTAGTTGCAAATGATGCATGAAATCTTTAAGTGGAAAGACTCTCCTGCGTGCTTCCCTGTCTCCCGCACTCCCTGTTGCCTTCTACGTCATAACACTGCCCATGCTCCACCCTGTACAGCCCGTAGCCTAAACAAACATCTTAAACCATTCTCCTGACTGACGAGTGTGTTCTGCACGTTGGCCAAACACGAAAACACCATGACAGACATTATGACAATATTATTCTACCTGTATCAATTTCATCAGGCACAGTTGTGGCATAACTGTTCCACAAAGTTAATTTTAATTATAAAATGACTTATATGGATCATGCCAACATTTTTTTACAGAAACCGATACGTTAGTGGTTTATTTTTAAAGGCAACACATGGCTGAAACTATAGTACAGTGGCTGAAACTATAGTATAGTACATTTAGATTTACCTCAGGCAAACTGACGGCCACCCTTTCTCTGGGTCCTTCCATGCCACCAGGTAAAATCCTGCGTCAGAAATGCATGAACTGGTGATTTTCTTTTAATATTTATATTTTTTTGTCGCATTTAGGAGGTTATTGCATGATTCAGTCACATGTTCGTTAATATCTAAAATAGACAAAAATGCGTGTTTAGAGTCGGCAGCAAGATTCTTGTTAATCTTTCTGGTGGATTTTGTGCGTTCTATTCTCCAAGGCCAAAACAACAAACAAACCCCCTCTGTAATTATAAAATAAAAAGAAAACACTTGCTAGGGGAGCAAATCTCCCGGACGAGCCCCCACTTATGTTATGACCCCTCCCCAAGACAACAAAAGGGAAGTTCTGGCAGAAAACACTTGCTAGGGGAGAACAGAAAAGTACAAAACCTAAACTCCCTGGCTATCCACAAAACAGGAGAAAACAGTTAAACAAAAAGGCAGAGAACCCCTACCAGCTTCCACTGTCAAAAGAATATTTCCATAAATTCCTTCATAACATAAGAACATTTCTTCACCATTTACTAGAGAGAGGTAAGAGCACTATATCCGGGAAAGTACATCAGCTATCACATTTTCAGTGCCTTTCTTATGCCTGATGTCCAGATTATATTCTTGGGCCAGCAAAGCCCACCGCATTAACCGCTGGTTGTGGTTATATATTCGGTTCAGGAAGACTAACGGGTTATGATCTGTATAGACAATAACGGGACTTGTTGAACTCACATAAACTTCAAAATGCTGTAAAGCAAGGAGCATGGCTAATGTTTCCTTCTCAATTGTGGAATAGTTCAGTTGATGATGTTTGAATTTAGCGAAGTAGTAGGAGACTGGGTGACTGATATCATCTGGTCCATCCTGGAGCAGCACCGCTCCAGCTCCAGTGGCGCTTGCATCTACCTCCAGCTTTAAGATTTTGTTGAAATCTGGAGCCGCCAATACAGGAGCACTGCATAAAATAGCCTTTGCACAGTCAAATGCATGTTGACATTCAGTCGTCCACATGAATGGTTCCTTCGGACTACACAGGTTGGTCAGAGGAGCAACCACCATGGAAAAGTTTCTGCAAAAACATCTGTAATATCCAACCAAACCCAAAAATCACCGGAGCTTACGTCTTGTGGTTGGCACCAGATAGCTTAGGATAGCCTCCACTTTAGCATTCACCGGACGTACCTGGCCATGGCCGACTTCCTTTCCCAGGTAGGTCACCACCGCTTTGGCAAACTCACATTTTGCCAGATTCAAGGTGAGGGAGGCTTGAGCTAGACGCACAAACACAGTTTCCAAAGTGTTAAATGATCAGTCCAGGATGAGGGATAGATTACTATGTCATCCAAGTAGACGTTACAGTTCTCAATGTCTCTTAATACGGTATTCATCAGTCACTGGAAGGTAGCTGGTGCATTTCGCATTCCAAATGCCATCACTGTATATTCTAGGAAGTGGTCTGGAGTGACAAAAGCTGAAATATCAGAAGCTCTTGCAGTTAGGGGAACTTGCCAGTACCCCTTCAACAGATCCAATTTGGTTATATAGGTGGCTGAACCAATGCTGTCTATGCAGTCTTCCATACGAGGCAATGGATGTTAATCAGGAACTGTAACTGCATTTACTCTTCGGAAGTCCGTACAAAAACGTTGTGAGCCATCTGACTTTGGTGTCAGAAGACAGGGAGAGCTCCAGGAGCTACGACTCTGTATAGCCAGACCATTTTTCAGTAGATATTGAACCTCTTTTTTCATCATTTCCCTCTTGACTGGCGGACCGCGGTACAGATGCTGTTTAATAGGAGACACATCACCTACGTCAATATCATGTTCCAGTACCGAGGTCCTAGAAGGCACATCTCCAAAAAGTGCAGGGTTCAGCTGGATTAGTCTTTTTACATCCTCCCTCTCACCCCTGGGAAGATAGGACAGATATGTATCCAAGGAACTGAGAATGTCAGAGTTTGGAAACCTACCACAGTGGTCATCACACTTTTTCAAACCATCATGAGGGGTATTTCCAGACACAAGAGAGATGGATGCAGGTTTTGGAGAGTCCTCACCACACGTGTCCTTATGGTCATCTTCTCTGGAATGAAACAGTTTTAACATTTTGATGTGACATAGGCGTGTTTGACGCCTCCTATCAGGAGTATGAATAACGTAGTCTGTGTCATTAACTTTGCTCTTTACCACATATGGGCCTGCAAATTGGGCCGAAAGAGATGGGCCGGGGGTAGGCACCAGCATGAGCACTTTATCACCTGGTTTGAATGCTCGCTGTACAGTTTTCTTGTCATACAGGTGTTTCATCTTTCTTTGGGCGGTCGACAAGGACTGTCTTGCTATCGAACAAGCATGGTATAGACGTTCCCGACATTGTGTGACAAACTCAAGGACATTAGAATGTGGTTGGGTGTCAGCTGACAGGAGCTTTTCCCTCAGAACCTTCAGTGGTCCTCTTACACTATGACCAAAAATTAGTTCAGCTGGGCTAAAACCATGAGACTCCTGTTTAGCTTCTCAGGCTGCAAACAGCAGAAAAGGAAGTCCTTCATCCCAGTTTTTGTCTGTCTCATGACAATATTTGCGCATCATGGCCTTGATAGTCTGATGCCATCTTTCTAGAGCGCCTTGTGACTGAGGATGGTAAGGGCTGGAGGGAATGTGTTTAATTCCAAAAGACTGTAGTGTCTGCTTGAAAAATTTTGACTGGAAATTGCTGCCTTGATCAGTTTGTATAACTCTTGGCAGACCAAAAGTTGCAAAAAATTTCAGAAGAGCTTTAGTTATGGTGGGTGCTGTGATTTTCCTTAGTGGGATGGCTTCAGGGAAACGAGTGGCAACACACATGACAGTTAGGAGAAACCGATTACCAGTTTTTGTTCTGGGCAGCGGACCCACACAGTCCACCAGAACACGTTCAAAAGGTTCACCAACTGCAGGAATAGGCTTAAGAGGGACGGGTGGAACCCTCTGATTTGGTTTACCCGCTATTTGGCAAACTCTACACGTTCTACAGAACTTGCCAACATCCTTTTTCAGGCCTGGCCAAAAGAAATGCTGCAGAATACGGTCATGGGTTTTAGTAATTCCCAAATGACCTGACCATGAGTGATCATGTGCCAGCTGCAGTATTTGTTCACGATAACTTTGAGGAACAACAATTTGATGTACTATTCCCCAATCCTCTTCAATACCCGTCTGTTGTAGAGCAGGCCTTGAGATCCACTTTCTCATGAGCAATACCTTCTCAATATAAAACTTATGAGTCTTGCCATTTATTGAATTACTCACACTTTCAAAACATTTAGCAAGTGTTCCATCACTCTTCTGAGCTTGGCTCAAACTCTCACGTGACAGTGATAATGGGAGAAAAACCTCAGGCTTTGGTGTGACGTCCTCCTTGAGGGGTGCTGATTCTGAAAGGTCATCGGCTGACAACTTGTCATCCCTCAAGGCAGAGCCAAGAACTGAATCATCCAGGTTCACTTCCTTCAGCTTAGATGCTTGGGACCTGGTTAGAGCACTGACAGCAAACACATCAGAATGGGATTCCAACATCTCATCTTCATCTGTCATGCAACTAGGATTATCCACCACCTCAGGAATAGGAAGTACCTTGTCTCCAGCCAGATCATTCCCCAATATAAATTCAATCCCCTGCACAGGGAATGAGTTTCTCACCACAACTTTGAAGAGTCCAGAGGCCAACTTGGATTTTAGATATACATGTTGTAAGGGTGCTGGTACATAGGCCATTCCAATTCCTTGTACTATAGTACTGGTATTACAGGAGGTATCAGCAGTAAATGGCAGACAACTTGACAGGATGAACGACTGGGAACCACCAGTGTCCCTCAGTATCCTCACTGGTTTCTCATCCTCCGAATGCCCTGTTAGGGAGACATGACCATCAAAAATGAGGGGTTTAAAACAGTTGTCAGATTCACTCATTTTTGAGAGCTGTGAGGATCTCAGAGTCTTGACCAGGCTAACCCCTTTAGCTGGTTTTGGTGGTTGGGGTGCCTGTTTACGTTTCAGAGCCAAACAATCAGAGACAATATGCCCCAACTTATGACAATAAAAACATTGTCTCTCTGATTTGGAAGTGAGAATGTTTGTAACCTGGGATTGCAGCTTATCTTTCCAGGTCTTGTCACGAGAGGGTTGGTCAGATTTACACACAAAAACATTTTTGTGAGTAAGGGCAAATTCCTCAGCCAGGACAGCTGCCTCTTGTAAAGTGGAAGCTTTTTGCTCATTTAGGTACAAAACTGTGCGATCTTGAAGGCAGTTTTTGTACTCCCCCAACAATATCAACTCACGTAGTGAAGCAAAATCAGCAACTTTAGTTGCCTGACACCATCTGTCAAATAGCATGCCTTTTTCTCTTGCAAATTCGACAAATGTTTGGGCAGTGGATTTTCTTAAGGCCCTGAACCGCTGCCTGTATGCCTCAGGCACCAGCTCATATGCCCCGAGTATGGCAGCTTTAACTTTGTCATATACAAGACTGTCTTCAATGGTGAGTGCTGCACATACTTCTTGTGCCTTACCAGTCAGTTTGCACTGCAACAAAAGGGACCAGACTTCTGTGGGCCAGTGAAGAGCAACAGCAATACGTTCAAATGCATTAAAATATGCCTCCACCTCCGTCTCTCGGAATGGTGGGACCAGGGCAATATTTTTGCTGATGTCAAACGTGGAAGATGCCGGAGAACAAGAAGGTTTTTCTGGGGAAGTTTTGATGTCTTCCCCTCCACCAGAATCTGTAGCGAGAACAGTGGTCAGTTTATGAGACTGTAGCTCCAGCTGACGGATTTTGATTGCAGTTTCAGCTTCAAGTCTTCGGCAGTTAAGCTGGAACTCGTATTCATCCTTCCGTTCCCATTCTTTAGCTTCAAGTTCTAGACGAACTAGACGTACCTTTAAACGTGCCTCAGCACTAGGATTTGGGGACTCAATTGAGATGGGCTCAAACCATTGGAGAGAGACTGGTGGTTTTCCCCCCTCTGGCTTCGCAGCAGCAGGTGGCGTCTTCACTCCCTCCTCAGACTGATCAGCAGTTTCAGGAAAAGTGGTCTCCTCTTTATCCATCTCCACTGAGAGTACTCCTTTTTCAACCAAGCTACTAAAGACAAGAGACTTCAATTCACTTTTAAGCAAAGACTTAGATACATGAATACCAAAATATGAAGCAATTTCATATAAACCATCTTTTCTACAGACATCCAACTGTTGAATAGTAGGATTACCCAAAAGCTCCTTCAAATCAAACTGTGCCATGTAAAAAACAAATCTCCCGGACATTTGGGTTGCTCACAGAATGCTCACAGCCAAAACCATTTAAGGGTTCTTACAAACAGTTGGTTTGCAAACAAGATCACTTCAGATCAAGGCCCAAAGAAAGAATCGAGGGACCTGGCATCTCTGGTGTGAAGCTCTTTATGGAGTGGCTGACGATCTCCAACACATTGCACCTGTGGCAGCCAGGTAGAACTAAAACACAAAGAGAGCTCTCTCATGAAGAGAGCCCCTAGAGGTCAGTGACCGTAACACCTAGTGACCAGTTGGCAAGGCATTTTTATTTGTAGCACATTTTAGTAACAAGACAATTCAAACTCTGAGTGCTGTAAAAGAACAGAACAAATAAATACATACTGCCCACCCCCACCAGAAAATAATAAATATAAATGAACACCAAAAAAAGAAAAAACATTTTAGTTAGCCGTTGGATGCTGAGTGCTGCATGGTCACCTTTTCTGCGCTCTGGGGTTGGAGAGCTGCCTTTCAGCACCTGGAGGCGGGTGTAGCCTCTTTCCCCTGCAGGTTATGGCAGAATGTAAAGCTCAGAGTCTAAAGCGGTATAAAGGCCAGTCATCATCATTGGTTAGGAAATATTTGATCCCTGAAAATGTGTTTCCTCCTAATTCTCCCTCATCCAAGGTCTTCCAACAGTACCAATGCATCCTCAGCATTACGCATGAGTGTGTTTGACCGTTTACAGCAATTAATTGCTGCACACCTTTTCACAATAATCTTGTAAACTATGAAAAACGTCACCCTGGTAATAATCGGGGAAATTGATGGTAGAAAACCCTGATAAAATGTTAAGATTTAAGTTGGCTTATGGGCATTTTTATTTTATTTATTTAAAGGTCCTTTTTGTTGTTTTAAAGGCTAATGATGAAGTTGATCTATGATTAAAATCTGATATGGAGTGAAATTGAACGTCTGAGAGGAATCATGACGCAGTTTGGCTGCAACTCACCACTTTACCATCTGTGTCGCCAATTTCCTCCGTCTCCAAAATGAGCGTCAGCCTGGGTCAGAGCTGCCGTGAGGACCGAACATTTTCCCCACAATATTTTTTATTCTAGATCTGAATTTTGCGTGGAAATGGTGATTCACACGTTTCAGGCCCATTTTGTGCGTACACAAGCTTTATAAAGGAAACCTCTGCTCCTTATTCTGCAGGCTGTAAAACCTGATAACCCTCCCTGTTCTTCCTGCTCTCAGACACACCTTGAAGCTGGTGGAGCAACATCTGCTGGAGCTGAAAGCTGATTGGCTGCAGCCTCTCTGCTCTGACACGTGATTCGTAGATCAGAGCTCAGAGCTGTTGCTGTTTTCAGGAAATGAAACTCACACAGTCACTGTGACCGAGAGGAGAAATGGAGCAGAACCAGCTGGACCGAGAAACCTTGTCCTGTTCGATCTGTCTGGATCTACTGAAGGATCCGGTGACTATTCCCTGTGGACACAGCTACTGTATGAAGTGTATTAAAAACTTCTGGGATGGAGAGGATCAGAAAGGAATCCACAGCTGCCCTCAGTGCAGGAAGACCTTCATACCGAGGCCTGAGCTGAGTAAAAACACCATGTTAGCAGCTTTAGTGGAGCAGCTGAAGAAGACTGGACTCCAAGCTGCTCCTGCTGATCTCTGCTATGCTGGACCTGAAGATGTGGCCTGTGATTCCTGCTCTGGAAGAAAACTGAAAGCCATCAAGTCCTGTTTAGTCTGTCTGGCCTCTTACTGTGAGAAACACCTTCAGCCTCATTATGATTCAGCTGCATTTAAGAAACACAAGCTGGTGGAGCCCTCCAAGAACCTCCAGGAGAACATCTGCTCTCGTCATGATGAGGTGATGAAGATGTTCTGTCGTACTGATCAGAAGTGTATCTGTTATCTCTGCCCTGTGGATGAACATAAAGGCCACGACACAGTGTCAGCTGCAGCAGAAAGGACTGAGAGACAGAGAGAGCTGGAGGTGAGACGAGAAAACATCCAGCAGAGAATCCAGGACAGAGAGAAAGATGTGAAGCTGCTTCAACAGGAGCTGGAGGCCATCAAGCACTCTGCTGATAAAACAGTGGAGGACAGTGAGAAGATCTTCACTCAGCTGATCCGTCTCATCCAGAAAAGAAGCTCTGATGTGAAGCAGCAGATCAGATCCCAGCAGGAAACTGAAGGGAGTCGAGTCAAAGAGCTTCAGGAGAAGCTGGAGCAGGAGATCACTGAGCTGAAGAGGAAAGACGCTGAGCTGAAGCAGCTCTCAGACACAGAGGATCACAACCAGTTTCTCCACAACTACCCCTCACTGTCAGCACTCAGTGAGTCTACACACTCATCCAGCATCAAGATCCGTCCTCTGAGCTACTTTGAGGATGTGACAGCAGCTGTGTCAGAGCTCAGAGATCAACTACAGGACATCCTGAGAGACGCATGGACAAACATCTCACTGAGACTCACTGATGTGGATGTTTCACTGTCAGAACCAGAACCAAAGAGCAGAGCTGGATTCTTGAGATATTCATGTGAAATCACACTGGATCCAAACACAGCAAACAGTGATCTGTTATTATCAGAGGGGAACAGGAAGGTGACATGGATGGATCAACCTCAGTCTTATTCTAGTCATCCAGACAGATTCACTTTTTATTATCAGGTTCTGAGTAGAGAGAGTCTGACTGGACGTTGTTACTGGGAGGTGGAGAGGAGAAAGGGAGTTGGTGTAGCAGTCGCATACAAGAATATCAGCAGAGCAGGAGGAAGGAATGAATGTTTATTTGGAGCTAATGACAAATCTTGGACATTAGATTGTTACCGAGGAGGTTATGAATTTGGTCACAACAACATCTGGACCTCCATCTCAGGTCCTGGTTCCTCCAGAGTAGGAGTGTACCTGGATCACAGAGCAGGTATTCTGTCCTTCTACAGCGTCTCTGAAACCATGACTCTCCTCCACAGAGTCCAGACCACCTTCACTCAGCCGCTACATGCTGGAGTTTATGTTGTAGGTTCTGCTGAGTTCTGTAAACCCAAATAGACAGAATCCACTGAAGGTTCAGTGAGTTTGATTCTGGTTTTAAAATCTCCAGCAGATTATTTTCTTGATAGTTGTTTTATGTCTAAACTGCACATAAATCAATAGTCAGAGATTGTCAGCACTTGTTTTCCTTCAGAATTGATGTTCTGGTTCTGTTGGGTTTGTTCATTTCTCAACATTGTTTTCTTAACCAGCTGATCAGCACCAGAATATTTGCTGTTTTTCCTACTTGTGGCTTTTAGCAGCAAAAACTGTGAACTGAGCAATAAAATGTCAAATGATTCCCCAGGTTTGAAAAGTGGAACCAGTTCTTTGATCCGGTTCTGGTTTGGACCCGTTTTGTTGAGTCCAGACACACATGAGACAACAGATATCATCTAATATTGTAAATTTATCATCTGAGAATTATCATATTTTAAATGTTTTATTATGTTCAATCATTCATTTAAAACATCTTTAAGGTAAATAACCTCAAAACAACAAAATCACCACAACTCTAATTAGTATTTCAGTAAAAATTACAATGCAGCTGTACAATATAGTTTTATTTAAAACTTAAAATTTACAGGATGTGTTTAGCAGCAAAATCTGTGATTAAGAGATATAATGTGAATTTATGGTTTTTCATTGAATGAGGCGTTACAGATTTATACCACAATTATGACCTAAATCTAATATTTTTGATGAAAATGAACGTGTTTTCAATAAATAAAGACTTTAAGTATTAAAGTGAGACATTGTTTCTGTCCACTGATAAAACTCTGGGCCCGTTCCTACTCCAAATTACCACGGCCCGTCTCACCCATCTGGTTCGATGATTTGGCAGCAAGAGAGGACACAAATAATCAAAGGCAGAAACAGTTAAAACACATATTTATTACAATTTGGAATTCCAAATGGGAGACAACTTACAAGTTTTATCAACGACACGGATAGCCCAATCTTATCTTATCTTCCATGAATTGTAAGTTGTGTCTGTCCGTTTACCCTGGGAACATGTCTTTCATCACACACACGGCTCCAAAAGGGGGCTGGACTAACCCCCCTTTCTACATTTCTACATTCAGTCTGCCACAGACATGTGCTTTCTGACACTCGGCCGTTAAATGCAATCTATTTAAAGCTTTTTAAAAAGCATTATCTGCTCTACAAGGCTCTCGTAAATTTCCCGTTCAGTCCTGCAGCTGGCACCATTACTGAAGTCTGAATGTAACCATTGTATTCAATAGTTACATATTTTTGTGGTGTCATAACCTCCTAGTTTTCCCAGCTTCACGTGCTGCTTCCTGTCAGACAGGAAGTCTGTGATCCACCTGCAGGTGGAGTCGGGCACATTCAGCTGGGAGAGCTTCTCCTGAAGCAGAGCTGGGATGATTGTGTCGAAGGCAGAGCTGAAATCCACAACCAGGATCCTGGCGTAGGTTCCTGCAGAGTCCAGGTGCTGGAGGATGTAGTGAAGGGCCAAATTGACAGCGTTGTCTGCAGACCTGTTGGCTCTGTAGGCAAACTGTAGGGGGTCCAGGAGGGGGTCGGTGATTTCTTTCAGGTGTGAAAGCACGAGGCGCTCAAAGGACTTCATAACCACAGAGGTCAGAGCGACGGGTCATATACCTCATGCACCTTTTCCTCCTTTTGGCACCTTCTTTTGATCATTGAGCCGATGTGACACGTGAATTTCTCCATTGTGAGATCAATAAAGTCTCTTATCTTATCTTTCCTCCACACATGTGACCACAACATTTCTCCTGTGAGTCAGGCTAACGATGAGCCTAACGACTCTCCATTGTTGGGGCGACCAGTTCCAGGTGAATCTAAGCTCTAAAAAGGCCTCGTCTGCAGGTCTGTAAAGCTTGGAACTCCAGGATGGGAAACAGAACGCCTTCAGCTTCAGAAAAGAAATCCAGTTTTATTTTTTTTTAACCTTTTTTAGATTGATCATGACCAGGATGACTGAGAATCTTCACCACCACACCATATATTTCACATCATACCCATAAACTTAAAATAATCTATAAGGACTTCCTGTTCAGGGTAGAAGTAGACCAGCTATGTCACTAGAAAGACACAATATATCTGCCGTAAAATCAGAAGCTAGCTGAACATTTCAATACCCGTTGTATATTTATCAGTTACAGATTATTTCCACGTTTTGAAAAAGGTCTTCATAATGACATTACACTGAGCTTAATTGGATGCTTTTTCAACAGATTGTGTTTCGATAGTCTGTTTCACTCAAGATAATACAATTTATTTTTATATTAGCAAATAATCAATAGCAAAAGAACATTCTTGAATCATAAACTTTTAAAAGAGAAAATAAATTAAATTAGTTTCTTTTTGTACATACTTACATGATATGAGTTGTTAATGGAAAAATAAACAGAGATAAAGGCTGCGCCTGTGTGAACGTGAGCACAGACATGTATACGTAGACGCCCCGTCGTCGGGTGAGAGGCGTGCCGACAGAGCGGCCATCTTAGGTCAGACCGAGCTGCGCTCAGAGAGAATACACGTGAAAGTGGTACTTTATGTTTTCAGACACTCTGAATCCGGTGAATTCTCACCCGATTTCCAGATGAATCAACTGACTGAAAACGTCACCTCTTTAGGGGCTACATGGGACCAATTGATTGAATTAAATTTTTGTCTTACTTAATAAATAATTTCGATTTTCTATTGAAAGTAAGCAAACTTCCAGAGCTACGTCTCAGGAAGCCCGACTTTTACTCCGCTTATGGGTGCGCAGATAAAAGGACACTAAGAACCAGATCCTGGGGAATTACCTTCCATAAGTAAGATTGTCTGATAGATAATCCTCATGCTTTACAGTTACAATTTTTCCAGCATAAACACAATATGTGCTTATGGGTAGCAGGGATGGAAGCAGAGAAAAGTACATTAAACACCCTGATTTCTAAAAGATCTGACTGAGTATATATATATATATATATATATATATATATATATATATATATATATATATATATATGTATATGTGTGTGTGTGTGTATGTATGTATGTATACAAACAAACAAACAAGATGGTGCTAAATTACTGGACGGACATGATTTATGGGTAAAAATAATAATATACAGTATAATATACAGATTTTGAATGAGCTGCCATCTGCGTCTTCCCACGCCACAACCTCGAAACTCAGCCCTGCGTCAGCCTCTCAATTATGAAACCTGAGAGGTTACTAGTGTACTATTCCCACCTAAATAGGCTATTTTATTTATTTATTTGGTATATTTATTTTGGTCATTTTACTGGTCACTTGAGTTCATTCTTTGTCATTATTTAATAACATAACTCAGGTCTCTTAAGTTAGTTTTCTTTAAAAAAAATTCTGGACACCTCTTCAGCTGAGATGGCGTGGGACAGGGGCAAAAACTGGGGGTGGATGCTTTCTGCATTCATCTGTCTGAACATCCTGATCCTGGGTTGCGCCTTTGTCAGCGCGGGCACTTCAGAGATTGTCAAAATCAGCAGCCTGGACCTGCAGAGTTTCCTCATCTTCCTCTTTCTGCTCACCTCGATCTGGATGGTCTATTTCACCTACAATTCCAGGGCAGGAAATGTTTCTGTCTTCAAGGATAGACATGCGGGACCCATTTGGCTCAGAGGTAAAGTACAATTTTAACAATTAAACAACTAATGTAAGGAGTATTATTTGGACAAATAGATAATTGTCTGCTTCTCTAAATGTTGGTTGTCCTTCAGGTGGACTTCTGCTCTTTGGAATCCTCAGTATCATCATGGACATCTTTAAGATAGTCAGCTATGTGGGGTACCTCCACTGTGATTCAGCCATTAAAGTTGCATTCCCTGTGGTGCAAGTTGTCTTTGTTCTCGTACAGGTAGAAATCAAATATTGTTTAATGTTCTTCAGTCCTGATGTTTGAAAAATATTGATATTTTGCATATTGCACTTGTAGACATACTTTTTCTGGATCCATTCAAGGGACTGTGTGCAGGTCCAAAAGAACCTTTCACGGTAAGCTTTTAAGGTGTATGCATATTATCTGCCAACTTTCTGTCCCCAAACACATGGGTAGCCTAAGAGAAATAAAAGTTCAAGTTGTGTCTTCTAAACCAACATTTACAAATCGGGTCCAGAGGAATATAGGAAATGGCCTAAAAATTGGATCTCAGGTCTCATTGTGGCCAAATGTCAGTTGAATTAATATTGTATGTGGGAAATCAACACAACTTGGGAGATAAGGTGAATTTAGCACCGATGTGGTGATAAAAAATACACATTGAGGACACAAGTAAGGCCTCTATGGCGTGCCCATGTGGTTTTGCCAATGCTGGTTTATGTGCCACACCCAAATGGGCCTTTACAAGAAGCTCATCCTAGTCCAGTAGCCCACATAATAACCTTTTGTTTAACAGCTATTTTTGCGAGACAGATTCTTTGTCTTTGTTTTGTAATAATTAAAAATGGGCTGATCAAGTTATATCTGGGTGATTTTGATTGATTGTGAAGTCGTTGCTTATTTGTCTGAGGATTATAACATAAAAAAAAGAAAACTGCTTTAGGTGCCCTAATAGAAGCAGTGGGTTTCAAACAGTATATGAAAGGAGTACATTAAATACCTCATTTATGCATAAATCAACTATTTAAACATCATAGTATTTTTTAGAAAATACTAAATAAGGTACATTAAAATGCTCACTGTTTGGTGTTACATTAATTTAATATTGAATGATTCAGGTTTTTCTGGATGTGGCCTACAGATTGCCAGTCAATCTCAGTCAAAGGAAAACTTGGCAGATGGGTTGGTGCCACTCAGCTTGATCATTGTTAATCTTTCCCCTTTTTTCATATTTTAGCTGCGGACTGATGCTCACCCTCTCCACAAACCTTGTTTTATGGATGACTGAAGTTACAGAGGAGTCCCTTCACCAAACAATTTCTCCTGAGTTCTCAACCGACCACGCTAAGCTCTCACGACGGCAACAGTACATCAAGAGCGGTAGGCTCAGCAAATGAAAGCTGATTGTTGCAGTCAATATGCAGAAACAATGGAACACTTTTATATCGTGTTATATGATTTGTGGTCTTACAGCCAGTTATGGAGATGACCAGTGTACGTGCAGCCACACTTCCTGTGACATCTTCAAGGATGCCTATTACTACCTGTACCCCTTCAACATCGAGTACAGCCTCTTTGCCTCCACCATGGCGTTCGTCATGTGGAAGAATGTGGGCCGAGCGGCGCCCGAAAGCAACCACCACCACCACCACGCCAGATTCAGCCTCAAGGATGTGGTCATTGGCCTCGTTTTGGGCATCCTCCTCATGGCAGCAGGCATCGCGACCTTCGTTGTGTATGAAATCGATATGAAAACGAATTTCTCTGACAAAGAAAGCCATGACACAGCATTGATGATGCACTTTGTCATGAACATAGTCATTGCGACCACGATGTGTGTCTGCACCATCGTCGGAAGCGCTATCTTCATGGTGGACCACAGGGAGCACATCTCGGAGAAGAACCCCACCCAGAGTCTGGACGTGGGGCTGCTGGTGGGTGCCTCACTGGGGAAATTCATTGTTAGTTATTTCTCCATTATTGCCATGGTTGCAACTGGGGCCAAGGGCCACCTGAACAGGCTCAACTTGAGTTGGGGCATACTGATGGTACTCCAGCTCGGCCTACAGAACTTTTTCATAATTGTGGGCCTGCACCGGGAGCCCTTTCATGAGGCTGAACCTGACACAGTGGTTGCAAATCCATATGCGGCGGAGTCCAGCAAAGATGGAAGCGGATTACAAGTTAGAGACTTAGACCAAAAACCCAACCCTGACACTGAAGCACGTGGCAACAGTAGAGCAGAGGAAGACAGACACAAACAGCTGTGGAAGAGGCGAGTGTTGAGAGAGGTCTGCGCGTTCCTGCTACTGGGTAACGTCATAGTAAGTATCTTTCTCCCGTTCTCTCTCACATTCACAGCAGCCAACTTCCCGGACGCTAAGCCTCTTCTTTTTGTATTTCACAGCTGTGGATAATGCCAGCCTTTGGTGCTCGTCCCCAGTTTGATCACGACACTGAAACACAGTTCTACCAGTTCAGCATGTGGGCTGCTGTTGTGAATGTGGGCCTTCCTTTTGGCATCTTTTACCGAATGCACTCCGTTGCCAGTTTATTTGAAGTCTACCAGAAGTTGTAAATAAGCACATGGAAAAGAGGGTACAGAAAGTTGTAAACTGGCATTTTTAACTGTTTTGTGGAGCATTTTTTGATTTGTATTTTTTTGTCAAGGAGAAACTGAATAACTTGTTTTATTTTTTTCTATTTTTTATTTAGTAGTATGTTTATGCAACAATGTAAATATATTAAAACTTTATTTTTGCAATTTAAATGTCTTGTAAAGCTTATCTTGTGCAATCCAGTTTACACAGTAATATCTGTTTGCAAGCAATAAAAAAGAGGAATCTAAGTCCAAGCCAATGTTATTATTATTATTATTAAATATTATTATTATTAGTTCTAAAAATAATAAATAAATGTATATACATAATTGACCCAGATTTAATAACGTGAATTTTAGTTTTGAAAAATTATCCAGTTGGTCCCACAATAATATAACTAGGCATTATATCAAAACTAAAGTCATAGAATAGAAAATATCTCATTCATCTTAAATCTTATGCCTTCTCAAGGAACAAACGGGTATGTGCTTAACGGAGCCCCCTGGTGGTACAAAAGTGTCACTATAATACCCAAAGAGCAAGCTTGAAAAACTGGGCTCACAAAACCTTTACGTTCATAATCTATAAAAGAACAATGGAAAGTGTTGCCAGCAATGGCGGATTTAAGAAAAAAATATAAACCTATAGAAAAAAATAAAGAATGACATTGTTAGGACTCAGCAGGCAACGCCACTCAGGCTTCAGCCGGCTCTGACCCCTTTGAGTAAGGAATAACCGCAGCGCTGTGTGGGCGTCCCTACTGCACGTCATTACCGGGTGTGACGTCATCCTCCCATTGTTTTGTTTTATTCTTATTTCCATTATTTTTTATTAAACAAAGCATACATTGCAAAATCTTGCAGAGGTACACAACAACTGCAAAACTGCAATAACGGAGGAAAGAACACAATAATAACGGATTACGGTAGGGTGACCACGCGTCTGGCGTAAGGCAGACAGTCTGAGTTTTGAATGCCCCACACACATATTTGTCTTTCGTTTTGAGGCACTAGGCTTGGGAGCAGATTTTTTTTCCCCAAAGGGTATAACTGCAGAGACAACCAGCAACAATCACGCCCCTATTGGAACGCCCACACACGCCCCTCTGGGAGGTCCGACAGTGTGGGCGTGTTGCTTAAGCAAATGCTTATTGGTTTGTTTATTTACCAACTTCAATCCTAATTTTTTTTCCTTCCATTTTCTTCATTGTCACTGGATTTGCCTTCTGCCGTTTTTCTGCTGATTCCCCTGAACACCTTTTTTACTTGTCCTATCGCAAGTACATTCTGGAGAGACATCAAAGAAGGGTTATGTTGAAAATAACTAAATATTCTACAGTTTTCAATCACCCATCATGTGTACTATGTTGATGGTGTTGATAATGAAACGTCTGATGTGGTAAATATTGTTTTCTTGATAGATAAGTATTACATACACTGCTGTTCACTGAAAAAAATATATGCACATTTCCATCTACTTAAGCATAGTTACTTTAGCACAATTGCTTCATGTTAGCAGGGTAGGACCTGAAACAATTGAGTCAATGTGACTAAATATGCCTAAGTAGTTGCAAATGATGCATGAAATCTTTAAGTGGAAAGACTCTCCTGCGTGCTTCCCTGTCTCCCGCACTCCCTTTTGCCTTCTACGTCATAACACTGCCCATGCTCCACCCTGTACAGCCCATAGCCTAAACAAACATCTTAACCATTCTCCTGACTGACGAGTGTGTTCTGCACGTTGGCCAAACACGAAAACACCATGACAGACATAACAATATTATTCTACCTGTATCAATTTCATCACATTTATTATAACAGTTGTGACATAACTGTTCCACAAAGTTACTTTTAATTATAAAATGACTTATATGGATCATGCCAACACTTTTTTTCATAAACCGATGTTACGTTAGTGGCTTATTTTCAAAGGCAACACATGGCTGAAACTATAGTACACATTTAGATTTAACTCAGGCAAACTGACGGCCACCCTCTCTCTGGGTCCTTCCACGCCACCAGGTAAAATCCTGCGTCAGAAATGCATCAACTGGTGATTTTCTTTTAATAGTTATATTTTTTTGTCGCATTTAGGAGCGTATTGCATATTTCAGTCACATTTTCGTTAATATCTAAAATAGACAAAAATGCGTGCTTAGAGTCGGCAGCAAGATTCTTGTTAATCTTTCTGGTGGATTTTGTTGTGCGTTCTATTTTCCAGGACTCTCAAGAGTCTCCTTTTTTTGGTGAGGAGGACGAAACCTTTAGGCTAAAATGATCTAACATTAGGTGAAATTGTTTGTATGTGTACTTGCTGCTCAGTGAGGAAAAATTTAGCATTTTAATTGTAACGTGAGGACATTGATGTAACCCTTCTTTTTGGTCCCCGCATTTTTTGGGCTAGAGTTAGGAGTTAGGATTAAGGTGTCAGTTAGGTTTAGGTTAGGATTAGGTTTATACTGGAAAAGGTTAGGTTTAGGGTTAAGGTCAGAGTAAACTCATAGATAGGATTGAAAAGGAAAGGAAGTCAAGGCACGGTCCTCTGTATTTAAACCAAGGATGTGTGTGTGTGTTTACACCCTATCATTACATTATCATTACCAAGCGGATCTTTGAAACAAAAAATGATCCACCTCTTCATCCGGACATGCACCATCTTTGTTTATTTACTATGTGAATTTCTCAGTGTTGGCTTTATTGTCTGCATGGTCACCATCATCCTCTTGCTGTTGTGCGACTTCTGGACTGTGAAGGTTAGTAAAATAATACTTAGTAATAGGGTTTGTGGTTATTTTTATTTGTTTATTAAACAAACCTACATGGAATTAATAGTAACAAACACATTAACTAAACCAGGTGTGGAATTTTCATAGAAAAAATTTCAAAGAGGTATGAGAAATAGCGTTCTTATATTTACTTGGAATATGGTCCAACCCATTCTGACCCTCTTTGTTTTTCTTCTCCTAAAAAGGCAACGAAGGAAACAGAAAACCTGAAACTGAACAGGAAACCTTCAGACAAAAACAGTTTCAGAATCGAAGGGATCCATTATATTCGCTTGATAAGGTAGAGGGTCTTCTTTCTGTTCCTTCACATGTGGTGGTTCTGAGGAAATTCAGTGTCAGATTATAATGAGGATAAAAATGAAAGCTTAAGCGTTTTTTTGTAAAAACATTTGGTAGCTTGAGGACGTGTAAATGTAAAACTGTATAAATATAAAAATGTTTTTTGACCAAACTGTATGTTTCTTTGTGAAAGTTTATTATAGTTTGCTATATGATCAAATTATGATATGTTTCTAACTATAAAAATAAAATAATTATCTACAAATAGCATTTTTGAGAATGTTTGTTTTGTTTTTGGGTTTGTCCAAAATATGTGTCAAATTTGTACAGGCACCCTGTTATTTCAGAATATTTCAGCTAGGGGCTCTTTTAGTAATAACATTGGATAAATCTAATTTAGTAGGAGGGGGAAGGGGACACTCCAGGTAAAAATTTGTCCACAAGGTGGCAACAAACATCATGGTTAAAGTATTAACCGTGTTAGAATTATTTGTCAAACAAATGCACTTTAATATACCTAGCTTGATTATTATTGATTATTATAATTGATTATTATTTATTGCATTTCCCTATTGCACCCCCTTAGTAATGAGGACTGTTCATTACTAAGGGGGTGAAGCTGTTTCAGTTCAATTTGCATGTTATCTAAGTCATTACAAGGTCTTTGTTGGACAGTAGTATAAAGCTTGTAACTCCACACTACTCCAGACTTTTTCAGTTGAGAAAGCTTCCAGGATAGGAAGCGAAACATTTTCAAACTTTGGACAAAAGTCCAGTTGTTTTGTTTTTAACTTTTTTGGAATGACCATTTTCACCAGCATCTAGTTGCTTCAGACCACTTCACATTCTTTCTCAGTACCAGAGACCAATCTATATGCTCCCTTGACCAAAATTATTTGCATTTGTGTCACATTCCTTTCATGATGATGAAGGGTCCCCACAATCCCTTCAGTTTCAGTAATGTCTTGGACAGCTCCTGACCCAGGTCGATCCATCCATTCATTATCTATACAAGCTTATCCCTCATAGGATCGCATGGAGTGCTGGTGTCTATCTGCAGCTATCAATGGGCGAGAGGTGGGGTACACCCTTTCCGGGGTGTACTCCGCCTCTCGCCAGTCTATTGCAGGGCAACATAGAGACACACAGGACAAAGAGCCATCCACGCACTAAGGAGAACTTTGAGAGACCAATTAATGACGCTGATGTCACCTTTGGCTTCTGCAGAGATCAAAGTTACAGATAGAGTTGGTCACTCCATGGGACAAAATCGCTGAGAAAAAACTAAATCCCTGAATGGTTTAGCACCTAAATACATCACAGACTTGTTATCAGGGCATCAACCCTCCAGACCACTAAGGTCTTCTGGCTCCAGCCTGCTCTGCAGAACCAGAACCAGAACCAGACATGGAGAAGCAGCATTTAGTTCCTATGCTCCACTGATCTGGAACAAACTCCCAGAAAACTGTAAAAGTGCTGAAAGCCTGAGTTCCTTTAAATCAAGATTAAAAACACATTTGTTTAGAATTTCCTTTGACTGTTCTAGTTAAACTGTTTTACTGAAACATCACTAGTTCAAGTTTGTAGTCGAACTGATTTTAATATTTGCTTTTAGTTTCTATTATGCCATGTTTTATTTTGTTTAAAGTTTTTCTACATTTTATTCCAACTTATTTTTAATCTGTTTTAGTCTTTGTACTAAAATGCTCTACAAATAACTTTGCCTTGCCTAGTGACCAGTTGACAAGACATTTTTATTTGTAGCACATTTTTAGTAACAAGACAATTCAAACTCTGAGTGCTGTAAAAGAACAGAACAAATAAATACATACTGCCCACCCCCACCAGAAATGAAGAAATATAAATGAACACCAAAAAAAGAAAAAACATTTTAGTTAGCCGATGGACGCTGAGTGCTGCATGGTCACCTTTTCTGCTCTCTGGGGTTGGAGAGCTGCCTTTCAGCACCTGGAGGCGGGTGTAGCCTCTTTCCCCTGCAGGGTATGGCAGAATGTAAAGCTCAGAGTCTAAAGCGGTATATAGGCCAGTCATCATCATTGGTTAGGAAATATTTTAACCTTGAAAATGTGTTTCCTCCTAATTCTCCCTCATCCAAGGTCTTCCAACAGTACCAATGCATCCTCAGCATTACGCATGAGTGTGTTTGACCATTTACAGAAATTAATTGCTGCACACCTTTTCACAATAATCTTGTAATCTATGGAAAACGTCACCCTGGTAATAATCGGGGAAATTGATGGTAGAAAACCCTGATAAAATGTTAAGATTTAAGTTGGCTTATGGGCATTTTTATTTTATTTATTTAAAGGTCCTTTTTGTGGTTTTAAAGGCTAACGATGAAGTTGATCTATGATTAAAATCTGATATGGAGTGAAATTGAACGTCTGAGAGGAATCATGACGCAGTTTGGCTGCAACTCACCACTTTACCATCTGTGTCGCCAATTTCCTCCGTTTTCAAAATGAGCGTCAGCCTGGGTCAGAGCTGCTGTGAGGACCGAACATTTTCCCCACAAGTTATTTTTTATTCTAGATCTGAATTTTGCGTGGAAATGGTGATTCACACGTTTCAGGCCCATTTTGTGCGTACACAAGCTTTTTAAAGGCG